>NC_088213.1:29593884-29618884 GCF_036934945.1 Oncorhynchus masou masou
GAAAACGCTACATCTGGTGCAAACCCAACACCTCTCATCACCACGAAAAATACCATCACCACAGTGAAGCATGGTGGTGGCAGCGTCATGCTGTGGGATGTTTTTAATCGGCAGGGACTGGGAAACTAGTCAGAATTGAATAAATGATGGATGGCACTAAATATAGGGATATTCTTGAGGGAAACCTGTTTCAGTCTTCCAGAGATTTGAGACTGGGATGGAGGTTCACCTTCCAGCAGGACAATGACCCTAAGCATACTGCTAAAGCAACACTTGAGTACTTTAAGGGGAAACATTTAAATGTCTTGGAATGGCCTAGACAAAGCCCAGAACTCAATCCAATTGAGAATATGTGGTATGACTTAAAGATTGCTGTACACCAGCGGAACCCATCCAACTTGGAAGAGCTGGAGCAGTTTTGCCTTGAAGAATGGGCAAAAATCCCAGTGGCTAGATGTGCCAAACATATAGAGACATACCCCAAGAGACTTGCAGCTGTGATTGCTGCAAAAGGTGGCTCTACAAAGTATTGATTTTTGAGGGGTGAATGGTTATGCACGCTCAAGGTATGTTTTTTTGTCTTATTTCTTGCTTGTTTCACAATAAAAAATATTTTGCATCTTCAATGTAGTAGGCATGTAGTACAAATCAAATGATACAAACCCCCCAAAAATCTATTTAATTCCAGGTTGTAAGGCAACAAAATAGAAAAAAATACCAAGGGGGTGAATACTTTTGCAAGCCACTGTATTTGCTTTACAGTCACTTCATTGTGTGTGCACAGAGTAAAACATCTCACAGAAAAGGAGCATTCAGGGATTTCTGGCCTCCCTCTAATGTTCTGCTGGTTTTGTAATAATCCTGATCTTCTCTCACGAGGACAGATATCATCCATCTCCAGGCCATCAATCTCTCTGCTGTAAATTTTCTAAAGCACTTACGCAACTCTGAACTTGTCTCATTGTCTGCGGGAATTCTGGTCTAAGGTGCAGGTTCTTGCCACCAGCTGCAGAAGGCAAAGTGAAGTTGGCTGAGGCGAACAAGGCAGTGACTGTAAGATTAACCCTTAGCCTCCTCTGCAAACCTTCCCTGATCTGCTTTGTACCCTTGGTGCACAGGTGGGTTATTAGTCTCTCCCCGGAGCGTTTCCAGAACATAAGGGGTTAACGAGGACACTTCCTGTGTTGGCAGCGGGCCCAGGTCAGGACATGCCTCTGCTCGGAGAGGTGCAGGCTGGGAAACATCTGTGTGGCAGTGTCATAAAGGACACACACACACACAGAAAGACACACAGATGTACGTGCACACACACCCACACACACACAGAAAAACACACAACCACACTGTACACTTCATTGCTTGTCTATTTGCCCATTAGAAGACGTGGAGATGGAGATGTGTAAGTCAAGGCCATCATGTTCCAAATGTAGTACAAACTGGCCTACTTCTGAATTATTACTGGGTTATATGGTTTACAGGGAATACAGAACTGAAGACTGATGTCAGATGTCAAACATAAAATATCCTTAGGTGCGAGAACAAGTGGAACCTGTACACAGCTTTCTCCTTGGGTTGAATGAGACAGATTTGAAGACTTTCCATGGTTTTGATTCAGTAACTACGACACTACATCATAAGGACTGCATTTGTACAGGCCTATAGTACCATTATGTCAACACACTTTCAACTGCATTTTAGATTTAGAATTGAGTCTTAAGCTCTCAATTGCATATTCTTCTACGTTATTACTGTCTCTCAGTCGGGCCTATAATGAGTAAATGGATGTAACCCACAAAGAAGTGTGGCCCATTCACATACCCATAATGTCTATGTAGGTTGGTAACCCTGCCACTGGTATATGACTAGAATTGAATGGTTAGCCCCTGTAAAAACTTTACTGCCCTTCGTCTGCTGAAGAGATTTATTTTTCTTCATCTCTCCTTCTCTCTCTCTCTCTCTCTCTCTCTCTCTCAATGTTGAATGATGTGTTGCATGGTGTGTAACAGGGACCCTTTGTTTATTTAAGGCCTGGGTTGCCAGACGCAGCGCGGTGCGCCACACTAGACGCCTGCTGATAGGTCCGTGCCCCAGAGCGGTCGACTAAATGAAAATCACAACACTTCAAAACAGCAGGGGACAAAACATCTGTTGCACATAAGCGGTGCTGTGGAGATGTGGAGAGAAACATACTGTACAGTACAGAGGGGTGGTGTTGTATACAGAACAATAGAATCAGAGAAGATTAGAACAGGATTGATTTAGGCTCAGTGATTTTGATTTAGAGGAACACATCGCTCTGTCTTTCTTTCCTCTCTGTCCTTGTGCTAAGGTGTTGACTGTGTTCAAAGTGGTTGTGATTACAGTGGAGAGGTTAGTCAGTAGAGACTGAGAGGAGGTAGGTACTAGGTAGTGCAGAGTGGTGCCTGTGGGGTAATGGCTGGGTGGGATGGATGTAGTTTACTGCCCCGTGCCCATGCCACTGTGCCCACTCATCTGCTGCAGGTGTGACTGACTCCCCGAGCTGTCTGAAACAGTGAGTCCTCTCTTTGTGTACCTCCTCCCCCCATCGCTTTGTGACTCTTCCGGGAAGGGTGCGCCTTTCTTTACCAGTAAAACATATCTTCTAGGCATCACGCCCCTACCTCCCCAACAAACCCTATCCCCATCCCTGACACTCCTAACTGTGGAGAGTGTTTTTGGTCATTAGCTATGGCAACTGCAATCCTCTAAATCAATACTGTTTTCTCTGCTTTTTTCTGTCCTGCTACAGAACTTCAACTGGCAAAGATAGAACTCTTACACAAGACAAACAAACGTGTTATATTGAGTAATACTGAGGTGTGTCAATAAATTGTATCTTCAACCATTCTTATGTCATCACCCCACAGTATATCTATTTTTTCCAACAGTTTGCTAAGAGCTGGCAGCAAGCGGATAGGTCTGCTGTTAGAAACAGTAAAGGTCACTTTACCATTCTTGGGTAGCGGAATGACTTAGGCTTCCCTCCAGGCCTGAGGACAAAGACTTTCCTCTAGGCTCAGATGAAAGATATGACAGATAGGAGTGGCTATAGAGTCAGCTACCTTCCTCAGTAGCTTTCCATCTAAGTTGTCAATGCCAGGAGGTTTATTATTATTGATCGATAACAATCATTTTCCCACCAGCTTTCTTCATGTAATTATTGTAAATTAAAAACAGTCTTCAAAGTAATTTGTAGATAACAGCCATGGAACAGGGAGTAATTGCAGCTCCAGCTGTCAGTAAAGGGAGAGTGTAGGCTACTAGATGGGTCATTCTGTGGGAGGACACTATGAAAACATCCTCCAGTTCAAGTACCTAGAGGGTTCAACTTTGAAGACAAAGAAATAATAGCAATGCACTATTCAGTGATGTCTAATTTGAGTGTAAAGAAGCCTGTTTATTGGTGATGTTTTCTTTCCTCGGATATTGAAAGCTGTGACGACCTGTTTGCAGATGAAGAGAGAGGTCCCAATGAATGTCCCAAAAGACTAAGGTATATCTTATATCTCATAGGTTATAGGTGTAGGCCTATCTATGTTAGCAAATGTTGTATAAAAATATATGGATAAACAACACACACAATGTATAAACCTATTACAATTGGAGTAGGCCAGGGCAGGGTTCTGTTTCTGTGTTGTATTGTCAAATGAACATTTCCTTTGTGTCTAGTTATAAGATCTCCAATTGTTTTTATTTTATTGTCACTTTGTTTCAGTATATCAGCTATGTCATATGGCATGCAGCGCCAATGTAGTCATAGGCCTACAGTATGATGGCGTTACCGAGTCAGGTATGTAGGCCTTCTTGCTCGCATACGCTTTTTCAATTCTGCCCACAGATTTTCTACAGGATTGAGGTCAAGGCTTGTGATGGCTACTCCAATACCTTGACTTTGTTGTCCTTAAGCCATTTTGCCACAACTCTGGAAGTATGCTTGGGGTCATTGTCCATTTGGAAGACCCATTTACGACCAAGCTTTAACTTCCTGATTGATGTCTTGAGATGTTGCTTCAATATATCCACATAATTTTCCTACCTCATGATGCCATCTATTTTGTGAAGTGCACCAGTCAATCCTGCAGCAAAGCACCCCCACAACATGATGTTGCCACCCCCGTGCTTCATGTTTGGGATGGTGTTCTTCGGCTTGCAAGCCCTCCCCCTTTTCCCTCCAAACATAACAATGGTCATTATGGCCAAACAGTTCTATTTTTTGTTTCATCAGACCAGTGGACATTTATCTAAAAGGTATGTAAACGTAGTATGGCATACCACAGTCTGGCAAATGATAGTCTGGCTTTTTTATGGCGGTTTTGGAGCAGTAGCTTCTTCCTTGCTGAGCGGACTTTCAGGTTATGTCGATATAGGACTCGTTTTACTGTGGATATAGATACTTTTGTACCTGTTTCCTCCAGCATCTTCACAATGTCCTTTGCTGTTGTTCTGGGATTGATTTGCACTTTTCGCACCAAAGTACGTGCATCTCTCGGAGACAGAACGCGTATGACGGCTGAGTGGTCCCATGGTGTTTACACTTGCGTACTATTGTTTGTACAGATGAACGTGGTACCTTCAGGCATTTGGAAATTGCTCCCAAGGATGAACCAGACCAGAACTTCCAACTTCAACTGTAAGTTCTGACATATACATTTGCTTAGTGCAAATCCAACCCAGCTAGCCAGCTAGCTACTTATTGTCACTTATGCTAGCCTTCACAGTCAAATATAACTTCAGAAGTATAAATATAATACATATCAATATGGCCAGCATTGTAGACCATCTCTCCCCTCTTGCTGCAGCTTTACCTCAGCTCGAAATAACAGAGAAATACTGTTTTTTTATGAATTATTTTTAATTTCACCCTTATTTAAGCAGGTAGGCTAGTTGAGAACAAGTTCTCATTTACAACTGTGACCTGGACAAGATAAAGCAAAGCAGTTCGACACATACAACAACACAGAGTTACACATGGAATAAACAAACATACTGGCAATAATACAGTAGAAAAAGTCTATATACAGTGTGTGCAAATGAGGTAAGATAAGTGAGGTAAGGCAATAAATAGGACATGGTGGCGAAGTAATTACAGTATACCAATTAAACACTAGATTGATAGATGTGCAGAAGATGAATGTGCATGTAGAGATAATGGTGTACAAAGGAGCAAGATAAATAAATACAGTATGGGGATGAGGTATTTGGATGGGCTATGTACAGGTGCAGTGATCTGTGCGCTGCTCTGACAGCTGGTGCTTAAAGCTAGTGAGGGAGATATTAGTCTCCAGCTTCATTTATTTTTGTGGTTCGTTCCAGTCATTAGCAGCAGAGAACTGGAAGGAAAGGTGGCCAAAGGAGGAATTGGCGTTGGGGGTGACCAGTGAGATATACCTACTTGAGCGCGTGCTACGGGTGGGTGCTGCTATGGTGCCCCGTGAGCTGAGATAAGGCGGGGCTTTACCTAGCAAAGATGTGTAGATGACCTGGAGCCAGTGGGTTTGGCAACGAGTATGAAGCGAGGGCCAGCCAACAAGAGAGTACAGGTCGCAGTGGTGGGTAGTATATGGGGCTTTGGTGACAAAACGGGTGGCACTGTGATAGACTGCATCCAATTTGCTGAGGAGAGTGTTGGAGGCTATTTTGTAGATGACATCGCCAAAGTCAAGGATCGGTAGGATGGTCAGTTTTACGAGGGTATGTTTGGCAGCATGAGTAGTGATGCTGGACGGGCAGGCAGGTGCGGCCAGCGATCGGTTGAAGAGCACGCACTGTGAAAACCTGAGTGCTGCAAACATTCTAAAATGTGTTATCTACAGTGCTTGTTTTGTTGAAATGTTTTGTCTTAATGGTACTGATCTGGTGAGCACCTTTGGAGCTCCGCCCAAGCAAGGGACTTGATTGGTTTGACGTGTTGCAAGGCGTCACTGATTTATACTGAGTTCCGACCCCTGTTTAGCTGATTTCTGCCATGGATCTTCCCCAGGCTTCCCTTTTTAGGGAAGCCTGGTTAGCGATAAGGTATATATGGAGTGGACAGGGCTGAATGGACACGGTGAGTTTTTCAGACAATATAGAAGGGTGAATGAGTTATTAACATGGAGTTGAACTAATGGCTGACTTAAAGTGACTCAAAAAGGTGCTATATCAAACATTAAATAAAAAAATATAAATTTTATTCAAGTGATTGATTAATTGACTGGTTGTTGATTGATCGCTTGTGTCAGTAAATTACAACTGCAGAGGAAGTGTTGTGTGGTTTTTGGTTTGCAGGAATGAACAGTGTGCCAGACATTGGGGTTGTCAGCGTGAGAGTGCACTATGGGGAACCCCAGGCCAACAGGATGTTGTCAGCCCAAGAGAATAGAGCTGATTTAATGGCATCAGACCAAGGCTCTGCATCTGTCCTCGTGCTCCTAGACCTTAGTGCTGCTTTTGATACCATCAATCACCACATTCTTTTGGAGAGATTGGAAACTCAAATTGGTCTACATGGACAAGTTCTGGCCTGGTTTAGATCTTATCTGTCGGAAAGATATCAGTTTGTCTCTGTGAATGGTTTGTTCTCTGACAAATCAACTGTAAATGTCGGTGTTCCTCAAGGTTATGTTTTAGGACCACTATTGTTTTCACTACATATTTTACCTCTTGGGGATGTCATTCGAAAACATAATGTTAACTTTCACTGCTATGCGGATGACACATAGCTGTATACTTCAATCTAACATGGTGAAACCCCAAAATTGCCCTCGCTAGAAGCCTGTGTTTCAGATATAAGGAAGTGGATGGCTGCAAACGTTCTACTTTTAAACTAGGACAAATCAGAGATGCTTGTTCTAGGTCCCAAGAAACAAACAAATCTTCTGTTGAATCTGACAATTAATCTTGATGGTTCTACAGTCGTCTCAAATAAAACAGTGAAGGACCTCGGCGTTATTCTGGACACTGATCTCTCTTTTGACGAACATATCAAGACTGTTTCAAGGACAGCTTTTTTCCATCTACGTAACATTGCAAAAATCAGAAACCTTCTGTCCAAAAATGATGCAGAAAAATGTATCCATGCTTTTGTTACTTCTAGGTTAGACTACTGCAATGCTCTACTTTCCGGCTACCCGGATAAAGCACGACATAAACTTCAGTTAGTGCTAAATACGGCTGCTAGAATCCTGACTAGCACCAAAACATTGATCATATTACTCCAGTGCTAGCCTCCCTACACTGGCTTCCTGTTAAGGCAAGGGCTGATATCAAGGTTTTACTGCTAACCTACAAAGCATTACATGGGCTTGCTCCTACATATCTTTCTGATTTGGTCCTGCCGTACATACCTACACGTACGTTACGGTCGCAAGACGCAGAATTTCTAAGCAAACAGTTGGAGGCAGGGCTTTCTCCTATAGAGCTACATTTTTATGGAATGGTCTGCCTACCCATGTAAGAGATGCAGAATCGGTCTCAACCTTTAAGTCTTTACTGAAGACTCATCTCTTCAGTGGGTCATGTGATTGAGTGTAGTCTGGCCCAGGAGTGTGAAGGTGAACGGAAAGGCTCTGGAGCAACGAACCGCCCTTGCTGTCTCTGCCTGGCCGGTTCCTCTCTCTCCACTGGGATTCTCTGCCTCTAACCCTATTACAGGGGCTGAGTCACTGGCTTACTGGTGCTCTTTCATGCAGTCCCTAGGAGGGGTGCGTCACTTGAGTGGGTTGAGTCACTGATGTGATCTTCCTGTCTGGGTTGGCGCCCCCCCTTTGGTTGTGCCGTGGCGTAGATCTTTGTGGGCTATCCTCGGCCTTGTCTTAGGATGGTAAGTTGGTGGTTGAAGATATCCCTCTAGTGGTGTGGGGGCTGTGCTTTGGAAAAGTGGGTGAGGTTATATCCTTCCTGTTTGGCCATGTCCGGAGGTATCATCTGATGTGGCCACAGTGTTTAGTTTATGTGTCGGGGGCTAGGGTCAGTTTGTTATATCTGGAGTACTTCTCCTATCTTATCCGGTGTCCTGTGTGAATTTAAGTATGCTCTCTCTAATTCTCTCTTTCTCTCTTTCTTTCGGAGGAGCTGAGCCCTAGGACCATGCCTCAGGACTACCTGGCATGATGACGCCTTGCTGTCCCCAGTCCACCTGGCCGTGCTGCTGCTCCAGTTTCAACTCTTCTGCCTGTGGCTATGGAATCCTGACCTGTTCACCGGATGTACTACCTGTCCCAGACCTGCTTTTTTCAACTCTCTAGAGACAGCAGGAGTGGTAGAGATACTATTAATGATCGGCTATGAAAAGCCAACTGACATTTACTCCTGAGGTGCTGACTTTCTGCACCCTCGACAACTACTGTGGCTATTATTATTTGACCATGCTGATAATTTATGAAAATTTGAACATCTTGGCCATGTTCTGTTATAATCTCCACCCGGCACAGACAGAAGAGGACTGGCCACCCCTCATAGCCTGGTTCCTCTCTAGGTTTCTTCCTAGGTTTTGGCCTTTCTAGGGAGTGCTTCTACACCTGCATTGCTTGCTGTTTGGGGTTTTAGGCTGGGTTTTTGTACAGCACTTTGAGATATCAGCTGATGTACTAAGGGCTATATAAATACATTTGATTTGATTTGATTTGATGTGACATCAAATCCTGTCTTCCCCTCAATGCTTCACCGTATCAAATGCAGAAACACACACAAAAGGATGTTTAAGTGGTTTCCTGCTCAGGAATGCACAGATGTGTTGTCTTTGTTTTCCTCACATCCTGTCCTCTGTCGTTTACTGTACTTCACCTGCTCTCTAGGCATTTTGTTACTTTCATTTCATGTAAACGTCTTTGCAAAAGCTCCCTTTGATGCAACCTTAGCTTGCTCTTTCAGAGAACATTGCAGACTGTGACCCTAATCAGTATTACACTGAAGGTTACATTGTTGCTGTCCATCTTGGCAAGGTTATGCTTGAAAATGAAGATTGGTTCTTAATTGACCTTCCTGTTTAAAATGAGGGATTGTGTGGATCAGGAGAAATGAATGGAAACTCAAACTCAAGTCTGCTCATGGTTTCTTCAGTTAATATTTCCATGTGAAGTCTTAGAAAACTAAAGGCAAGCATTTCACTCTAAAATAAACAAAATTGTCCATTCTGTATTTTCTGAAGTCCAGTATCCCTCTATCTTTCTCTATCTCTTCCCTCTTCTTCTCTCACTCTAAGTCCAGTGTAAAGCATTAATGACAGAAGTACCCCACACAGCAGCAGCCAGCCAGCAGGATGATGCACTCCCCTCATCTCTCAGACCCTTTCTGCTCCTCCTCTCCTCCATCTATCTCTTCTCTCCTCTAATTGAGGAGTGTAATTTGATGGCACTCGTAACAGAGTTACAAAGCAATTAGCGTTGGGGCCAGTCAGGAACGAACTGCGCAGAGAGCCCACCTGTGGGCCACTTTTTAATTTGGTAGAGTGCTGAGTGGTTAGCGCAGGGGCACCAGTTTTGATATACTCAGTAGATGGTAAATCCTGTTAGCGATATCTCCGCAAACTCCCCCCCGACCAATTCCCATCTAATCCCCTGGTTAGAGACACACCATGGTGGGCAACAAATGATTAGGGTGTCATCTGGCCCAGGATTTCTTTTAAACGGACTCCTTTACGTAAAAGAGGAGTGGAGGAGAGGAGAAGGATAGGTGTAATTAAAGAGGCTGATCTGTGCTGTTTGTTGAAGAACTAATTGTCTGTGTCCCTGAGGAGGCACTTTCCTCAAGAAGCCTCTCCAAATTACACCTACGTCGGTAAATCCTCACACGTTTCATGGTGGAAACCACTGCACTATCCAACAGTAGACATAATAATTCAAAGCAATATGTTTATTTTAAAAACCTAACAGTAAAAAAAAGAATATATTCTGTCTGAGGATATGTCCACATCTTGGAGTCTGTGGGTATTTGTTCTAATTCGTCCGATGTTCCCAATCCAGTCTGAAACCGGGGTGTTTCTCTGTGTCCTCAGGGGAGTGTGTTCAACATGTAATCCTGAAGAGTGACACTTGACCCAGAACAACCTCTGATCCCTCATTAAAGCGGCCCCCAATGCCCCTCCAGGCCCCTCTCAGTTTCATGCCTGGCTGCCTGGGAGTGTAACCCAACCTGCTCCAGAGCATAGCTTCATGAAACTCCTTAAAGCAAATGTATCATCACCCAGCGCTTGTGTGTCACTCAGTAGCCAACGTGTCAGTGTACCCCTGGGGTTCCGTTTACAGGAGCTATTTAATCCATCTGATTTAAAAGGTAGTAAACTCAGGTTTCAATGGTGTTATATTCTAGTCCACTCGCGATGACTACACTACGCTCTCCCATCCACCAAACAACCCATCTCCCTAGGATCTCCCTAGTTTGTAGCTGCATGGACTCGCAGCGCCAGTGACATAGTCAATCACTTTAGTTATTACTGGAGGTCTCTCTGGAAGATTCTAAGGTATAGGTTCTAGATCAGTATCCTGTGCTGTGATGGTGGCTCACCCAAACCCGGTGCCAGGATAAAGTGACTAAGGTAGCAGTTTAAATTGCTGGTTTTAGGGCCTTCCTCTAACACCACCTGGTATAGAGGTCCTGGATGGCAGGAAGTTGGCCCCAGTGATGTACTGGGCCTTACGCACTACCCTCTGTAGTGCCTTGCAGTCAGAGGCCTAGCAGTTGCCATACCAGGCGGTGATGCATCTAGTCAGGATGCTCTCAATGGTGCAGCTGTATAACTTTTTGTGGATCTGAGGACCCATGCCAAGTTTCTTCAGTCTCCTGAGGGGGAATAGGCCTTGTCGTTCCCTCTTCACTACTGTCATTGTGTGTTTTGACCAGGATAGTTTGTTGGTGATGTGGACACCAAGGAACTTGAAGCTCTCAACCTGCTCTACTACAGCCCCGTCGATGAGATTGGTGGCGTGCTCAGTCCTCCTTTTCTTGTAATCAACTATCATCTCCTTTATCTTGACCACGTTGAGAGAGAGGTTGTTGTTCTAGAGCGGATCATTTCATTGGGTTTATTTAGTAAATATTTTCTGAACAAACTTTTTTTTTAACTACATTGTTGGTTAAGGGCTTGTCAGTAAGCATTTTATAGTAAGGTACCTGTTGTATTTGGCACCTGTGACAAATAACATTTGATTTGATTTGTATGAGCACAATGGACAGCGCCTTACAGCTAGATCGTTTTGGTAATGAATATACTGTAGGCTGCAAGATCGATAGGGCAATTCACCTATTACAAACAGCCGTACACAAAACAGTGGTCCTGGTAGTAGGCCTAGTAAACAAAATATCAGTTTGATAAAGGCATGACACAATATATATCTAAACACTGTAAACAAAAGGATAATGAAGATCCAAATAACCAAAACATAGCCTACTACAGTTAGATGCAGCCTGGCACAGCTGTCTGCCCAAATAAATAGGCCTATACAGGCCCGCTTCAAACATGGAAAGGCATTTTCGCTCGCTCGCTCACGAGTTCAGCAACACATTGTGATATGGCATAAAAAACTTCTGTGAATCCAATTTGACTCACAAAATTAATTAAGCAATGCCAGCCTACCATAAACACATTTCCAATACTTACAGAAAACCAGAATAGAAAACCAGAATAGAATGTACCTATTTCTATGATGAAACATATGTAGCTATACCCAGGGGCGTCATTTGGGTTCTTGCATTGGAATTATTTTGAATCTCGCCGCGCTCTATCAGCACAATGGACAGCAAGATTTTTTTTAAATAAGCAGCTAGATTGTTTCAATCTTACCTTTTCTAAAGAGTTGCAGCATTCTTGATACTCTGTGGAACTTCCTGAGTAATCGATCATTCCAATTCTCCTCTAAATCTTCATGTAAGATCCCCCCAAAAATCTAAGTGGGATTTATTGAGCTTCCCTCGGGTGTAGCATGCTTCTTCTCTGCTGACTAAACACGTTTGTCAAAGTGGAAAATGAGTTCTCCCATGTAGCTATGGATGCCCCAAAAGTCTGTCCATGTTTCAGTGCAGTAAGCACGGCCGGCATATCGGAGAGAAGCCCAGAGAATGGGGTCCATTTTTTCCATCTAAAAAGTAAAGGGCACATAGTGCCTCCACCAGTTGGCTGTTGCATTAGCTGAATCATTCTGACATTTCACCAAAAACAGCATCCAATGTGCTGAAGAACAGTCTTTTCTCCCCTGTCTTGCTGGCCTGCTGTACTGTCCACCACATATTGCTGGGGATTTGTACTTACATAACATCGTTGTTTGCTCCGGTGGTGCGTCAGTGCCACTGGCACTGCACTGTGCCCAAATGGCTTCGAACTCACTGTCGCACCTCAGCTTCTCGACACACTCCAATGCACTGTGGACCACTTTGACTCCAGTGTAAAGATCTGTTGCTTTCGCCTGGACTAATTTGTTTGGAGGATGGAAATGTTTGGAGGATGGAAATGACACATAAAACTTAAAAGCCATACATGCACATGAATAAAATCATTGAGGATAACACACATTAAAGTCTGGGACTTATTTCCATCTTGAGACAAGACGGCTAGACAAGATCAAACACAGTATGGCAGTGAAATAATAAAACAAAAACAGAGAAGAAGAACCTCTATGTCATAATTTCTGTGTTGTAGGAATGCATGTGTTTTCCCCTGATTTTTATGGAAACCAAAGGAGTCATACCTAACTGCCCAGTGGCTTTCCATAGCCCCACTACACAAACTATGGTGCACTCTGTCTATTGTGCTGACACAGCGCAGCAGAGATACAGATTTCTAACCCAAACCCTAAAACTGAGGGGCTAAAGTCTGAGCTGAGGGGGCTAAGCCCCCTTTAGCCCTCTTGTGGAGCCGGGCCGGGCTTGCCCTTCAGTGTCCCCACATCCTGTTACGAGGGGTGTTCCTTGGCGGTCCCCACGCTCTTCCTCAGATTGACGCGAAGTGACAAACTGCAGCCAGGGGTAATGGAGCCCATCATCCAATGGCTGAGTAATGAAAATAAATTATGGATAATGAGGAAGGATAGACCATTTTATCTGAGAGGACAGATCACAAAGGGCTCTCACCCCCTCCCATCCTCACAGCGGTAAATCTAGGGGAGGTGGAGGCGGTGGTGGAAGTAGGGGAATACCAGAACTCGCACATGAGAAAGCACACTCAAACTTGTACATTTACAACCTCTTCTACCTCTGTTCTCTGATATTGGAATTTATCAAGTTTCTGCATTAGAAGGAACATGATGAAATTGGTCTTCTCCACAATTTTTTTTGGAACAAACCCAAACACAGAAACAGTAACAAAGATATAGTTCCTTATACTTCAACTACAAATGCATAACTGTCATATGACTGTGCTTTTAAACCTGAAGTGAAGGACAACATTATTCTGTTTGTTTCTGAGGCCAGTCAGTGAACTAATGAAACAAATCCGGGGGATAGATTTACTTGGCCGAACCACCAGGGGAAATGTAATTTGATGATCCCCCAGAGATGGTGTCTGATGATGGATGACCAGGGTGTCCATCCAAATACTTACACAGAGTGAGCCAGCATCCCGCTGTCCTTTCACTTTGCATCTCTGGCAGAGAAGTCACTGTCTTTGGCTGGCCTCTTATTCTGGATCCGCGCCCAACCCAAGCACAAATCCCCATTGGCTCACACAAACTTGTCGCTAGGCAGTTTAAGAGAGTGAAGTTTCTCTAACCTCCCCCAACTTCCCACAAGCTCCACCTCTGGCCCCTGCATAATCAAACAAGAGAAAAAACACATTGGAGCTATCCCACATCACTGGGCAATGACAGGGGGAAGACAGATGGGATTGTCCAAGTGTGAATGTGCCAGAAAACAGGGCAGACGTATACATGTATCTGAATTCCCCCTACATGTCACTATTCTTTGTCCTCTTGACATCTTTGCTTGTGTCCACAGCCAAATATACTGACCAGTATTTACAGTGCATTGTCTCTGAGTGCGTTGTCTCTGAGTGGATGGCCAGTTACAGCATTAATCAGCACAACACAAGTAGCTCCGATGTTGAAACTCTTAGATATTTCACTATCGATAAAACCCAGGGCTTGTGACCCGTGTGAATAGTAAATCTGTTCCACTCAAAGTTCTTCCTCCTCCTTCTCACTCACAGCCTCCTTTCTCTCATGTCCCCATATTATATCTGCTGTCCCATTCCTGATTCTTGGTCCCTAGTTCCTGAGACCTAGCTGTGTGTGTCTGTTTGTGTGTCTGAAGGATGTGTGACTCTACCTGGTACCATCACAGCGTTTCCAGGCCGTGCTAATGCCTTTAGCATCCAACTCCAGCCAGACTGGGACACAACAGGAAACACACTGCTCAGCTGTCACCAAACACAGCCTCTGGTGGCCAGGCAGGTCTCGCCAGAACGAAAATCTGAAAAAAGACAACGCTTTAATTTATGCTGCCATTATTTGACAGAACGTTGGGCTAGGAGGAATGGGGAACATGGGGAAGTTGAGGAGGAGAGTGTTTCAAAATCAGTGAGGCAAAACCATTCCAGATACAGAGCGACCGAGGGGTGCTATCAGGTCCTATCCTCGGCTCTCTGTTTAAGGAGTGGGAGCGCTGCAGTCGCAGTCTCGCAGATGGTGAACAAATGTTCTTTTGAGGCGGCGTTGCACAAGACTTGGTTCTCAAGAGAGCCCCAGCAACGGGCTGGCCTGCTGCAGATGGCCGGGACAACAAGAGACAAGCAAACAGTGACAAAACATGGCTGCTGATAGCAGTGCATGATGCAACTGGGTGGGAGGTAAATGATCGTACGCATCCAGCCATCTGCTTCAATAGGTTTTGCCTTTCGTTTGTCAGTGACTGTGCATTACCAAATCACTTTACTTATTGATCACTATGCAGTGAAACTCTTCAGACTTGGCCCACTTCATAATCTTCAGCCTCTGTACTCGTCATTTCATCATCACTTGAAATTCCATTTAGTCTTCTGTTGTTGTCAGCATAATTGCTTGTTTCTAACAGCACTTATTTCCATGACAAGGCCGCAATACAGACTGGAAAAGACACCGTTGATGTCAGAATCACACTAAAGCCCACCTTCAGTAAGGTTATTATATCTTGTTACAGTAATTGTGAGTAAAGAGCACTGAGTCTTTTGTGTCAGAGCAGCTTGCACCGTTTTCAGAAGGAAGTCATGAAAACAAAACAAAAACTTGAGTAGAACAAATGTTATTTCCATTAAATCTGGGATATTTCAACTCATGCTGAATTACAACACAGGTTTCCCTCACAAAATGGTGGTGCAGACTATTAACACATAATTAAGTAATGCGAAATAGAAGCATTTGGCCAGTGTTCACCCTCAATACTCTTTTAGTTTTATGTGCCTGAAAGAAACTGCGAAAATACATGGAATACGCCTGGAAATTGTCATGCATAGAGTGGAGTCAATGTACATGAGTAGACAAGAGAGATTTCTGCTGGCTGCCCGTTCTTAAGAAGACGGGCCAGATGACTTCACATAACATTATTTCTATGGTGATTATCATCACTTAGCACTTCAGACTTGTGATCACAAGTTGTCACTTTCATTAACATTTTACTGCAGTGGGCTAAATCAGCATCACACAGGGTGATTCTTTGGTAGTCTTAAACAAATCTACTTTGAAACAAAAGTATATACCTGACACATGTTTATGTGCTTAATAAAAATAAGACACCTGTACTGTCTATTATATTTTGAGTTTGCATCCAAATATTACACTTCATAGAAGACTGAAATATAACAACACTTGTTGACATAGAAACACCTGATTTTCACCTGTTTTTTTAAATAATCTTTATTAATTATGAAATTATACCACCTATGTGGTCAAAGATGGTGCTTTTGGTCATTGACTGCAGAAAAGGGCTACTTGCTTTGTGGGTAGAGCATTGATTTGGAACAGGCATGCTTTCTCTCTGTGAACTGCTGTATATGGTGTGTCATCTCTTAGGGTCCAAATCAAATTGAGCCTGTCGCATGTAACATGGAGCAGAGGAGAGAAATTCATCGTCATAATTGTGGGATTGCGAGAGAGAAGAGTTTCACACATCAAATGGCCTCCAATTCACCCTGAACAAAAAGCTCATGGTACCTATAACTGTCCCCCTTTTCTATTGTGTTCTCTCTCTTCCTCTCCTCTCTTTCACCCCCCATTATAATGACTATTCCATTAACGTGAGAAGTGAGACTACTGAGAACTCTTACTATTCATTGAGTTAACTTTAATAATAAGATTGGACCAGGAGCTCTGGGCGTTGGAGGGGGGCCGAGGAGAGGAGAAGGCCCAGAGAGGGTTGCCCTTGTCTGGGAACAGTTGTGTCCATTGTCTGGGCTGAGTAGGTGTTTTGCCTGGATTGGTTGGTCCCGGTTCTGTAATTGCAGGTTGGAATGTGAGCCCAGTTAGGGGACATTTTCTGACTACTGGCTGTCATTGTTCCAGGGAGCCTCAGAGCTGGATCTCACTCTGGAGTCATGGCCGGCAATTTGCATGATGTATTTTTATTAGTTAATTGAGGCCCCTCGGGCTCCATGGGAAGAGTTAGGAGACACTGAGGATCATTTGATTGACTGGTTATCTGACTGGACAGAGAGTACAAGACAACAGCCATGTGATGCGACATCCTCCATGAGAATCCTGCACATGTTCATGAGTGATTGTGTATGTGAATGTATGGTCATGGACATAGTAGGGTATACAGTTCTGATTTCAAACTAAAACCTTCCTCAATGTTTTCAGTGTATGAATGCCTGTTGAGATCTACAGGACATGCAAGGGGTACCAATATGTGCTTTGATTTGCATGGCATTTGCATGAGACAGAGAAAGAGAACAAACGTGTAGGATGAAATGTCCATTCTGTGATTTGGGAAGGGATGGCAGCTTAATCAACTGTCTAGACTTTCAGACATACTGGCATAAGGCTGAAAGCTTGCTTAGTAGCTGTCTAACTCTCTTTCTCACTGATCTCCCATGCAGAACTTCTTCTCTCAAGATTCACATACCATCTACATATACAGTGCCTTGCGAAAGTATTCGGCCCCCTTGAACTTTGCGACCTTTTGCCACATTTCAGGCTTCAAACATGAAGATATAAAACTGTATTTTTTGTGAAGAATCAACAACAAGTGGGACACAATCATGAAGTGGAACGACATTTATTAGATATTTCCAACTTTTTTAACAAATCAAAAACTGAAAAATTGGGCGTGCAAAATTATTCAGCCCCCTTAAGTTAATACTTTGTAGCGCCACCTTTTGCTGCAATTACAGCTGTAAGTCGCTTGGGGTATGTCTCTATCAGTTTTGCACATCGAGAGACTGACATTTTTTCCCAATCCTCCTTGCAGAACAGCTCGAGCTCAGTGAGGTTGGATGGAGAGCATTTGTGAACAGCAGTATTCAGTTCTTTCCACAGATTCTCGATTGGATTCAAGTCTGGACTTTGACTTGGCAATTCTAACACCTGGATATGTTTATTTTTGAACCATTCCATTGTAGATTTTGCTTTATGTTTTAGATCATTGTCTTGTTGGAAACAAATCTCCGTCCCAGTCTCAGGTCTTTTGCAGACTCCATCAGGGTTTCTTCCAGAATCGTCCTGTATTTGGCTCCATCCATCTTCCCATCAATTTTAACCATCTTCCCTGTCCCTGCTGACGAAAAGCAGGCCCAAACCATGATGCTGCCACCACCATGTTTGACAGTGGGAATGGTGTGTTCAGGGTGATGAGCTGTGTTGCTTTTACGCCAAACATAACGTTTTGCATTGTTGCCAAAAAGTTCAATTTTGGTTTCATCTGACCAGAGCACCTTCTTCCACATGTTTGGTGTGTCTCCCAGGTGACTTGTGGCAAACTTTAAACAACACTTTTTAAGGATATCTTAAAGAAATGGCTTTCTTCTTGCCACTCTTCCATAAAGGCCAGATTTGTGCAATATACGACTGATTGTTGTCCTATGGACAGAGTCTCCCACCTCAGCTGTAGATCTCTGCAGTTCATCCAGAGTGATCATGGGCCTCTTGGCTGCATCTCTGATCTCCTTGTATGAGCTGAAAGTTTAGAGGGACGGCCAGGTCTTGGTAGATTTGCAGTGGTCTGATACTCCTTCCATTTCAATATCAGCGCTTGCACAGTACTCCTTGGGATGTTTAAAGCTTGGGAAATATTTTTGTATCCAAATCCGGCTTCAAACTTCTTCACAACAGTATCTTGGACCTGCCTGGTGTGTTCCTTGTTCTTCATGATGCTCTCTGCGCTTCTAACGGACCTCTGAGACTATCACAGTGCAGGTGCATTTATACAGAGACTTGATTACACACAGGTGGATTGTATTTATCATCATTAGTCATTTAGGTCAACATTGGATCATTCAGAGATCCTCACTGAACTTCTGGAGAGAGTTTGCTGCACTGAAAGTAAAGGGGCTGAATAATTTTGCAAGCCCAATTTTTCAGTTTTTGATTTGTTAAAAAAGTTTGAAATATCCAATAAATGTCGTTCCACTTCATGATTGTGTCCCACTTGTTGTTGATTCTTCAAAAAAAAATACAGTTTTCTATTTTTATGTTTGAAGCCTGAAATGTGGCAAAAGGTCGCAAAGTTCAAGGGGGCCGAATACTTTCGCAAGGCACTGTACAGCTCATATCGTGACATTATTTCGTAGTCTCATGTTTCATCTCGGAGTGTGCTAGTGTGTAAGTGTGTGTGTGCGTGCATGCGTTTGTGTGAAGCTGGCCTCTTTTCTCTGTAAAGGTGCAAAGCCCTAGTAGTTGACCAGTCACAGCTGGTACTGATTAGAATCTCCACTCCACACCCCCTGTGTGAGGAGTCGATAACAGAATTCAAGGAAAGGTTCTTAGAAGTGTGTGTGTGTGTGTGTGTGTGTGTGTGTGTGTGTGTGTGTGTGTGTGTGTGTGTGTGTGTGTGTGTGTGTGTGTGTGTGTGTGTGTGTGTGTGTGTGTGTGTGTGTGTGTGTGTGTGTGTGTGTGTGTGTGTGCGTGCGTGCGTGCGTGCGTGCGTGCGTGCGTGCGTGCGTGCGTGCGTGCGACAGGCCAATGGAGGACATTCATTCTGGTGATCTTATCTCACTAAATAATCATTATCTCCGAACCAATCTTACATGTAGGCCATCACATCCTACAGATCAAGGTTTTACCTTACAACAGGACAATGGCTTTTCATTTAGACATTCATTTCCGTTAAAAATGTTCATTATCTAGTGTAAATGAGTGTGCATCGTTCTGTTGTGTCCACAGCTACCTCAAATGACACACATTTTCTTCTGCTAAACATACACTGAGTGTACAAAACATTAGGAACACGGGGCATGGACTATAAGGTGTTGAAAGCGTTCCACAGGGATGCTTGCCCATGTTGACTCCAATGCTTCCCACAGTTGTGTCAAGTTGGCTGGATGTCCTTTGGGTGGTGGACCATTCTTGATACAATACGGGAAACAGTTGAGCGTGAAAAACCCAGCAGTGTTGCAGTTCTTTACAAACTCAAACCGGTGCTCTTGGCACCTACCCCTTTCAAAGGCACTTAAATATTTTGTCTTCACCATCTAAATGGCACACATACACAATCCATGTCTCAATTTCCTGTCTTCTCCCCTTCATCTATACTGATTGAAGTGGATTTAACAGGTGACATCAATAAGGGGTTGTAGCTTTCTCCTAGATTCACCTGGTCAGTCTATATAATGGAAAGAGCAGGTGTTCCTAATGTTTTGTACACTCAGTGTATATCTCTTGGATTATTGTTCAGCTGCATGTCACATAGTAAACATTATCTCAAGACTTTGCTCTGCAGACAGTGATTTGCACCTCTCTCTCTTTATCTCTCTCAGTCCCACACGCACGTGAGCACGTACACAGGTACACAACCACACAGACATGTACACACACACACACACACACACAGGGAGACTCATTGTTCCACAGGAAATGCTCTACCCACACAGACAGCAGGCTTGTCTTCTCCAGACTTAACCTTATAATAGAGGCCCTACCATTGGTTCAGCTATAGTATGCTTTATGGTAGGTCCTGATTTCATTAAGAAGATATACAGTTGAAGTCGGAAGTTTACATACACCTTTGCCAAATACATTAAACTCAGTTTTTCACAATTCTTGACATTTAAATCCTCATAAAAATTCCCTGTCTTAGGTCAGTTAGGATCACCACTTCATTTTCTGAAATGTCAGAATAATAGCAGAGAGAATTATTTATTTCAGCTTTTATTTCTTTCATCAGAAGTTTACATACAATCAATTAGTATTTGGTAGCATTGCATTTAAATTGTTTAACTTGGATCAAACGTTTCAGGTAGCCTTCCACAAGCTTCCCACAATAAGCTGAGTGAATTTTGGCCCATTCCTCCTGACAGAGGTTGTGTAACTAAGTCAGGTCTGTAGGCCTCCTTGCTCGCACAAGCTTTTTCGGTTCTGCCCAGATATGTTCTATAGGATTGAGGTCAGGGCTTTGTGATGGCCACTGCAATATCTTGACTTTGTTGTCCTTAAGCCATTTTACCACAACTTTGGAAGTAAGCTTGGGGTCATTGTCCATTTGGAAGATTCATTTGCAAACAAGCTTTAACTTCCTGACTGATGTCTTGAGCTGTTGCTTCAATATATCCACATAATTTTCCTACCTCATGATGCCATCTATTTTGTGAAGTGCACCAGTCTCTCCTGCAGCAAAGCACTCCCAGGGCATGATGCTGCCACCCCTTTGCTTCACAGTTGGGATGACGTTCTTTGGCTTGCAAGCGTCCCCCCTTTTTTCCTCCTAACATACCAATGCTCATTATGGCCAAACAATTCTATTTTTGTTTCATCAGACCAGAGGACAATTATCCAAAAAGTACAATCTTTGTCCCCATGTGCAGTTGCAAACCGCAGTCTGCCTTTTTATGCCGGTTTTGGAGCAGTGGCTTCTTCCTTGCTGAGCGGCCTTTCAGGTTATGTCGATATAGGACATGTTTTACTGTGGATATAGATACTTTTGTACCTGTTTCCTCCAACACCTTCACAAGGTCCTTTGCTGATGTTCTGCGATTGATTTGCACTTTTCGCACCAAAGTACATTCATCTCTAGGAGACAGAACGCATCTCCTTCCTGAGCGGTATGACGGCTGCGTGGTCTCATGGTGTTTACACTTGCATGCTATTGTTTGTACAGATGAATGTGGTACCTTCAGGCATTTGGAAATTGCTCCCAAGGATGAACCAGACTTGTGGAGGTCTACATTTCTTTAATTTTTCATAATTTTCTAGAATTTTTCAAGACTTAGTGTATGACCCCCTGGAATTGTGATACAGTGAATTATAAGTAAAATAATCTGTCTGTAAACAATTGTTGGAATAATTACTTGTGTCTTGCACATAGTAGATGTCCTAACCGACTTGCAAAAACTATAGTTTGTTAAAAAAAAACTAGTTTTAATGACTCCAACCTAAGTGTATGTAAGCTTCCAACTTCAACTGTACCTTGACAATAGTCATTGGCCTGGGAGAGGGAGAGAGAGTGATAGTGAGAGAGAGAGAGAGAGAGAGAGAGAGAGACCTGATATACAGAGAAAGATTCAGTGGCCAGGGAGAGAGAGAGAGTGAGAGAGGGAGAGAGTGGGAGACCTTATATACAGAGAAAGATTCAGTGGCCAGGGAGAGAGAGAGAGTGAGAGAGGGAGAGAGTGGGAGACCTTATATACATATATACATTTAGTGAAGGAGTATTCCTGTCTTTCTGTTTTTAAATGACAATAAGTCAGTACTAGAGTCCTGAATTGGCCTCTCTACCCTAGAAGTCTTTGGTTTTCAACACTTTGGGGAGGCCAGAGGGAGAGCTGCTACTTTCTCTGCTTCTTGTAAAGACTGAAACAAACACACACACACGGAGACACAAACATGCACACACACACTCACACACATACATTGGAAGGGAGGCATGAGACTCCCAGTAATGGATGGTGCAAGTGTTAAGATTTTTGGATGTGGGAATTTTCCGATGCCAGTGAAGTATTCAGCAACGGACTATGGTAGTCCCTTCTTAACTACATGTGTCCAAGCCCAGCACCTGCCCTGTAAATACTGTCTTCCCTTCATGTAACCCTACCCCTCAATTACATCATCCACCCCTCAACTCATCCACCTCCCCGCAGAGACACTACAGATACATGCATGTTGTCATCTGACAGTGTGAAACATGGAGCACTGCAGGTGGCTTGGTTTTTTGGTGGTCAAGATTCAATCATACTATCCATTGGATATGAGATGGTAGGTCAAATGATAGTACTGTCCAGTGTTCAGATTAATAGTCTAGAAGTGACTCTACATTGTCAACACTGCCTTCTGATATGTTTTAGTGTACAAACAGGGCTAAATTCAGAAAAGTATTCCCCTTTGAAGAATGAACCTTCCTTGATCCAAACTGTCAGAAGCAATGGGTCATTGATCCCAGGGTTTCTAATCTCACTGTGGACGCTTATTTCACATATAAAATCATCTACAAAATGTCTCTATCTTAATTTCTGTTATAAAAGCAGAGCAGGGGCCTGAGTGCCAGCCCCTATATTCTGCCATGTCTACTGAATGTCTCCCCACCACCCTACTCATTTCATTAGGAACCAGCCACCAGACACTTCAGAGAAACATTCAATTACACTCCCACTGTAATTAAATGTCCCTCAAATGAGTTAATTTAAATCATCTTCTTCATTTGGGCTTCACACAGGATTGGCTCTGAATAGGGCTCTCAAATGAACATTAAGTCCTCACCCACTGGGAGTGTTTCAAGGGGCTATGTTCACAACCGCAGTCAGACGACATTTTCTCAAGCTAAGCAAGCTAACAATGGATGGTGGTTCAGTTGGGATACACACACACACACATGGACAGACACGAAAACACACACACAAACACACACACAGGGTGAATTACAGCTCACACAATGACATTAGGTTCTATATCGGTTAATTTGGTAGCCTTTGTATTTTCAACGTAGCGATTAGTCCGCTAGCAAAGGAGACGTCGTGTGACATTAGCTTAGATTATGTCTGACTTAACACTCATAATGGGACGGATCTGTTAGGTGCCAACATCTATCTCCTCACGTCCCCATGTAGGCACCAGACACAGGTCTAGGTTTACCATTTAAAGGTTTGAAATACAAAGCAATGAAAGACTAAAATGTCACCTCAGATCCCATGATTAGTAAAGGTTGAGATTAGGGACAGTGAATGACTAATAGGCTCGAATAGACACACATGACTAAATAACACAGTGGAGGAGCTTTAGTTGGCCTCCTCAGGAACGGTCTCTCTTTCTCTATACAACATGTCATGTTTACAAGGACCACAATGCCCACGGGGAGCAGAATACAACAACACACACAGTAAACACAAGAGACAGGAGTTACAGAAGTAAATAAAGTAATATGTAGATACTGTATCAAAGTACAGATCCCGGACGAGCACCCAACTATATTACGATGACGAAAGCATGAGTCTAGCAGCCTGACTCCTATTCAACACATACAGTATAGGTCAATAGCAGTCTTGAAAAACCAAAACAACTTCTCTCTCTGTTCCACTCCATTAAAAGGGTTCACCTCCCACCACACTGGCA
Source organism: Oncorhynchus masou masou (assembly GCF_036934945.1). NCBI lineage: Eukaryota > Metazoa > Chordata > Actinopteri > Salmoniformes > Salmonidae > Oncorhynchus > Oncorhynchus masou. The sequence continues at coordinate 29,617,536 of NC_088213.1, forward strand.
CAGCCCAGCACAGTCCCACATAATGAATGTGATAATTATTTGTGGATGAAATAACTGTCAATCATGTAATGACCCCCTAGTTATTTTTAAAAGGGGATTCATCAATATTCTCCTGGGGTACATGAAGAAAGGTCAGAAAATCTCTCATTAGGAGAATGAGTGTGTGCGTGTGTCTGTGTGCCTGTGTATGACAATATCTGAGAGTACACTGTATCTCGCCACCAAAGGCAAATGCCAAGGGAACCACTAAAGGGAGGTTCTCTGAATGAAGGAATAGGAACAATCCATTTATTATATTTTCTTACACTATCCAGGCAATGCCACCTCTGCTTGCCTGGTTCTTACAATCAGGTATACCTCACTTCAGAAATGTTCATTTTACACAATCTCTCTCTCGCTCTTTCTCTCTCTCTCTCCATAAAAGCCTTTATAGGCTAGAGGTTATCTATCGGATTCCAGAGTTGCACATTACTGACGTTAGGGGATGCCTATGTTGCAATCACGTCAGGATAAGTGTGTACTTCCCATAGTCAGTGTTGGGCAGCGAAACCCCAGTCTGTCCATGGTTGTTATCAGCCTGGGTCTCATACAGGTGGAAACAGACTGTCAGATTTGCTGTCAATACTTCAATGGAATCCATGGGCTGTTTTGGCCTGTTAGTCAAACACATATATTGTTCAATGTGACAAGATGATATCATTCTGTTTTATGGAAAATATTCCAAAGGTGAATCAACTCTAGCTCTCATTTCAATACAACATGCAATAACTTAAGGGACTCTTTCAAGAGGACCACTCTGATATGGCACAATGATCTCCTGAAATGATCTCACAAGGATATTCCTTACAGTGGTCATTGATGAGATAAGAGGTCATGAAGTCACAGAATGAGAAAACATCCACTCGTCATTAACAAAGACATTACCAGATAAACTCTGTTCGGTGTTGTTGACAGTGATGCTGATTTCTCACGAAGACTTACTTGTGACAGGAGGTGATGACTTCCGCTGCCATGACGTCCTTCAGTATTAAGTAGCAACCATGATCAAGAAACAACAACACACACACATGCATCGTCGGGAGCATTCAAGGCAAGCTCTTTAGTTTATCTATCTTGCAAATTAGGCTAATGGTGAAAACCCAACATGAATATAAGGCCATCTTATGAATGAAACAAAAGTACAAGTCACCAAAAACAGAGGATATGGGTTTAGCCTGGTAATATTCGTCACCCTATCCATATCACTGTAAAACTTACTAAATTCCTCAAAAATATGCATCATCCAAATGCCTACAGTTGTAAACGTGATGTTACTGCAGCTGTAACAAAACATGAGCAGTTCAATCCAA
>NC_088213.1:29623884-29651384 GCF_036934945.1 Oncorhynchus masou masou
TGCAATTACATCTGCCAAATGGCATATATATTCTTATTATTATATACTGAATATATAAGTATGGTCTCCAATCCGATACAGGCAAGAATTCACTACTGTCCTGCACAATAACCCACTGCGCACACTGACCAAGAGCATCTGGACTCAGGTTCAGGCCAACGCGAAGCATCAGGGAACAGGATAACTATCTGTTTTCACATGTATGGAGCGGTTTTGTAGCTGGCGGGTTAGTGCTTTCTGAAACAGTGTTATAACACATTTTGTGTAATTACTCTTTCACAATCAGTCTCATCACTTCTTTGTGACTTTTGTGCTGTTTACGATTGAATCTCTATGAAAATGTCTTGCTGCCCACTATTAGTGACAATAACTATGTCAACGACTGGTCAAAGACCTGACGCAGCGTACTGGTATTGTCTACTGTCTCCTCCTTTCAACATGAATGCATTATGCATCCTATCAATAACCATTTCACTAACCTAATATTGTATGCATTTAAGTAAGATATTAAGAACAGTTGAATCTCTCTTTCTCTCTCCCTTCCTCTCTGCTGTTGCTGTGGTCAGATAGTGTTAGCGTTTGCTCGCCACATCCTCTTCACAGAAGATGGCTCACTTAAGACCAAGCTTCTGTTCTAAGAATACCTCCTGCGTATCGTTGTGCCTCCTGACTACCTTCTCTGTCCCTCTCTGTCCCTCTGTCTCCCTCTGTCCCTTTCTGTCCCTCTCTATATCTCTCTGTCCCTCTGTCCCTCTCTGTCCCTTTCTGTCCCTCTCTATATCACTCTGTCCCTCTGTCTCCCTCTGTCCCTTTCTGTCCCTCTCTATATCTCTCTGTCCCTCTGTCTCCCTCTATATCTCTCTGTCCCTGTGTCTCCCTCTGTCCCTCTCTGTCCCTTTCTGCCCCTCTCTATATCTCTCTGTCCCTCTGTCTCCCTCTGTCTCTCTCTGTCCCTTTCTGTCCCTCTCTATATCTCTCTGTCCCTCTGTCTCCCTCTGTCTCTCTCTGTCCCTTTCTGTCCCTCTCTATATCTCTCTGTCCCTCTGTCCCTCTCTGTCCCTTTCTGTCACTCTCTATATCTCTCTGTCACTCTGTCCCTCTCTATATATCTCTGTCCCTCTGTCTCCCTCTATATCTCTCTGTCCCTTTCTGTCCCTCTCTATATCTCTCTGTCCCTCTGTCTCCCTCTGTCCCTATCTGTCCCTCTCTGTCCCTCTCTATATCTCCCTGTCCCTCTGTCTCCCTCTGTCCCTCTCTGTCCCTCTATGTCCCTCTCTATATCTCTCTGTCCCTCTGTCTCCCTCTGTCCCTCTGTCCCTGTGTCCCTCTGTCCCTGTGTCCCTCTGTCTCCCTCTCTCCCTTTCTGTCCCTCTCTATATCTCTCTGTCCCTCTGTCTCTGTCACGGCTTTCGTTGTGGGAAGGATGAGCAGACCAAAATGCAGCGTAGTTGTGATTCATTTTATTTAATACGGAAACTATACACGACAAACTAACAAAATAACAAACGTACGAAAACCGAAACAGCCCTATCTGGTGCAAAACACAGAGACAGGAACAATCACCCACAAACACACAGTGAAACCCAGGCTACCTAAATATGGTTCCCAATCAGAGAATCACCTGCCCCTGATTGAGAACCATATCAGGCCAAACACAGAAATAGACAAACAAGACATCCAACATAGAATGCCCACTCAGATCACACCCTGACCAATCAAAACATAGAAACATACAAAGTAAACTATGGCCAGGGTGTGACAGTCTCCCTCTGTCCCTCTCTATATCTCTCTGTCCCTCTGTCCCTCTCTGTCCCTTTCTGTCCCTCTCTATATCTCTCTGTCCCTCTGTCTCCCTCTGTCTCTCTCTGTCCCTTTCTGTCCCTCTCTATGTCTCTCTGTCCCTCTGTCCATCTCTGTCCCTTTCTGTCACTCTCTAGATCTCTCTGTCACTCTGTCACTCTCTATATCTCTCTGTCCCTCTGTCTCCCTCTATATCTCTCTGTCCCTTTCTGTCCCTCTCTATATCTCTCTGTCCCTCTGTCTCCCTCTGTCCCTCTCTGTCTCCCTCTGTCCCTCTCTATATCTCTCTGTCCCTCTGTCTCCCTCTGTCCCTCTCTATATCTCTCTGTCCCTCTGTTCCTCTGTCCCTTTCTGTCCCTCTCTATATCTCTCTGTCCCTCTGTCTCCCTCTGTCCCTCTGTCTCCCTCTGTCCCTCTCTGTCTGTGTGTAAAGTACTTAAGTCAAAATACTTTAAAGTACAACTTAAGTCGTTTTTGGGATAACTGTACTTTCCCGTCCATTGATAAGGTGATCATGTAAGATCCACCAAGATCCACACACACACACAGACAGCCAGACGGACGGACGGACAGACAGAAGGTGTTCGTTTTTCACTTTTTCATTCAGGCAGTTTTATTTAGTGGTGTCTGTCTGTCTGTCTGTCCGTCCATCCGTCGGACGGACGGACGACGGACGGACGGACGGACGACGGACGGACAGACAGACAGACAGACAGACAGACAGACAGACAGACAGACAGACAGACAGACAGACAGACAGACAGACAGACAGACAGACAGACAGACAGACAGACAGACAGACACCACTAAATAAAACTGCCTGAATGAAAAAGTGAAAAACGAACACCTTCTGTTTTCAAAACCAGTCAGTGGACAACAATCTACAGAGCTAAAACCACCCAAGTTTCCGCGTCTCTCCTTGTCTGGATCTATGCCTGTACGGTATCTACAGGGCTGTGTTCTTATCTGGTTTTATCTCCACTTGTAATAACCAATGTTTTTTTTTTTTACTTTTCAAGAGATTAAATAGCAACACCTTTGTCCTTGCTTGCCTTGAGTACACACTGCCTTGGACCTACTAACAAAAGCTGCACGGTAACCTTTGTTAATGTGAAATAAAAATGAACTTATATCTGTGTTAGAGATAACAACATTAATAAAAATGAACTTATATGTGTGTTAGCGATAACAACATTATCAAATGACAGGGGAATACATCCTACTGAAGAAGGTTTTGGGGGCATTGCTATATGAAATACTGTCACCTATTTCAGCCTTGTGATGATTCCTGTGTATACATATACAAGCTCTGTTCATCTTGAACGATCTGTAGGTATCAGCATCATGCCACCTGAATGACAAATCAGTCGTCATAGTGATTATGAGTTAGAAAGGTACAGTACAGTAACAGGGGGATTTTCCATTGACCATGATCCCACAGCTATCAGGGCTAGGGGACTTAATCTCACCTTTGACCCCTTGACTCATCGCCAATAAACAAAGTTCAGAAGGTAACATTTGACTTCACTGTATTGCCAAAGTCTGTGTGATAGGGCACAGTGTGTGATTCTGTTTGTAGATCATTGGTCTTTCACTTGAGTGTTGTCATCAGGTGGCTAAACTTAATCAGGGATGGCATTTGATTTACTTCAAACGCATCTCCACTCATCAAACTGGTTATTGTACAATGAGCTTTCTCATACATTGGAAGCAAAGACTACATTAGTAGAATATTTTTTTTTTTATTTCACCTTTATTTAACCAGGTAGGCAAGTTGAGAACAAGTTCTCATTTACAATTGCGACCTGGCCAAGATAAAGCATAAGTAGTTCGACACATACAACGACACAGAGTTACACATGGAGCAAAACAAAAATATAGTCAATAATACAGTATAAACAAGTCTATATACGATGTGAGCAAATGAGGTGAGATAAGGGAGGTAAAGGCAAAAAAGGCCATGGTGGAAAAGTAAATACAATATAGCAAGTAAAACACTGGAATGGTAGATTTGCAATGGAAGAAGAATATGGTGATGAGAGGGAGAGAGAGAGAGAGAGAGAGAGAGAGAGAGAGAGAGAGAGAGAGAGAGAGAGAGAGAGAGAGAGAGAGAGAGAGAGAGAGAGAGAGAGAGAGAGAGAGAGGGAGAGGGAGAGAGAGAGAGAGGGAGAGAGAGAGGAGAGAGAGAGGGAGAGAGAGAGAGAGAGAGAGAGGGAGGGAGGAGAGAGAGAGAGAGAGAGAGAGAGAAAGAGGGAGAGAGAGAGAAAGAGGGAGAGAGAGGGAGAGAGAGAGGGAGAGAGAGAGGGAGAGAGAGAGAGAGAGAGAGAGAGAGGGGGAGAGAGAGATGAGGGGACAAGGGGTGTGAGATGAGGGTGACACCTAGGAAGCTCTATTGTGTTAAATTATCGAAGGACACATGCAGTGGTGGAAAAGGTATCCAAGTAAAAAAATAAAACAAATACCTTTATAGAAAATTACTCAAGTAGAAGTGAAAGTCACCCAGTAAAATACTACCTGTGTAGAAGTCTACAAGTATTTGGTTTGTATATACAAATATATACTATAATATATACTATGTATATACTATCAAAAGTAAATGGAATTGCAAAAAATATACTTAAGTACAAAAAGTAAATGTATAAATAATTTCACATTCCTTATAACCATATTAAACCATATGGTACATTGTTCTTGTTATTTTAAATTGTGGATAACCAGGGGCACAGTCCAACACTCGGGCATAATTCACAAACAAAGCATCTGTGTTCAGTGAGTCCGCCAGATGAGGCAGATTCTAAATCAAAAAGAAGATGCCATGCTTGCGATCTTTTTTTGAATTTATTTAATTTTTTTACAAATGACGTCAGAGAGATGCAAGTGGAAAACTTGGAGCACGCGGATGATAGGCCTATACGATTTTGACTCTAGTAATTACCAGTCAATTGGAGGGGCGTTGAAGGGGATTTTTTCCCATTCGTATGCTGGTATTTACGAAATTACGAGAAGTCGTGAACGGAGCATTATATCACTGATTAGACTGACTAAATGAGGGTAGGATGTGAGCATTGTTAAAATAGTTGTAGGGAGGTAATTTGGTTGGATAGTGTAGTATAAAACTACATGTTTTAACTGGCGCGCGCAGTTTTGGTTCGTCTGCGCAATAGACTTCAACAAGTGAGTTGCGCATGACATGCAGCCCATTAAAACTAGAGGAAATGTCTGACCTCTGAACCTACGAGATAAAGTGCAATGTACAATAAATAGAGTGGTTTAATGTATGACTTTGGAGCAGGGCCCGCGGAATCACTGCTTTAGATAACGTTTGTTATATATATACATATATCACTGTAGTGCACGTAGGCTAATCTCCGCCTGGTTGGAACACATAGTTCATTACTGAATGACTTCCATGTAACCACTGCTTTTTATAGCATCCTATTTGAGGGGATGCTGATTTCATAGGACCTCGTAGGAAGTACATGTTTACTTGTCTTATGTAACAAATGTCTACATAATCTAGTGTATACAGCTGATGGGAGTGGGGAATGTTGTAGCCTATATTTTATCCCCCAAAATAACTTTAAATTGACACGTGAAACATGCGGAATATGCCAGAAATATGCACCACATTTGGCTATTCCCCTGCCAATGTATCCATACAGTCGTTCTAAAACAAATGTACCATACCTTATACATACATTGGAGTATTATTATTTTCAATAAATAGTCTCTTGCGAAATGGTCTAATTTTGCTTCTGCTGTGAATGATTCTTTCAGATGAAGCAGTTTATTTAGGAGAACGGTGCTTCAATGTCCCCAAAAGGTGGCACTGTTGAGTTTTACAACGGCAGATGTATGTCTGCTCTCCACAAATCCTTTGCAATTTTATTTCATAGAACTTCAGCACAGAATCGTATGTATTCCTGTATTCTGTCACATATCAATACTGTATGAGCCAACGCTGTTGTTCATGTAACTAAGATGATTGTAAAGCTGCTTATGCATTTTGGTTAGGCTACTGGTAGATTTGACCACTTCGAATTTCGAGTAACACGAACTGTGAAAACGTGTGCATAACCATCCCCCAATATTTTCACATCATAAATCATGAATACTATGTTTTGATACTTTTGAAACTAATATAAATCCTACAACCATACAACATCGTTATTACGCATTTATTTTATGACAGCAACTAATAATATATATTATCACTTTAATAACTTCATCATTTGCATATTGTAATTTACATTTGGATTATTAAAATGTTACCAGTACCACTTGCAACAACACTAAATTGAATCATAATGTGCACACAGCCTACTGTCCTTTCCCCACCATGAGCCCATTGAGAGAATGTAATGGTTATTTTTTATCCAAATGGTAGAACAAATTACCATTAAATGAATATACCTAAAATGGAGAGGCGAAAGAGTTAAGAGGTTGAGTTGCAGCTGACAGTCAGCTGATCGCCTTTGACAGTTGAGAAAAGTTTTGTTTCTGTACTAATATGTTAATTAGCCCATAGATTGTGCGAGCCCATTGGCTCTTCGTCCGAGTCAATTTCCCATTTCCAATCTGACGTCAGGGCTGCTATAAAACTCTGCAATGCTTTTAAACTCATCTGCTGTGTGATCCTTCTAAAAAATCGCCTACAAGTGAGAGGCTACATTTACCCCTCTCCTTCGATATTTCACCCTCTCCGCTTTACGCAATGTAGGCCTATCCATGAAGAAACTGTAAAGTGTTAAATGTTAAAAATACCAATTCGCCGAATTTCTCATGCTGAAAGAGGACTCCACAACTCGCGAGCGCGGCTCTGGTGCGTATGTGCAGTAGACTCTGAAAAGAAAACTATTAATTTACAGCTGGGAGCACGTCGCTGCAAAAAGGACATTGAAAACCTATTTTTTCACTTTAAGACAAATACGTTTAAAAAGCAAACTGGCTCACGTTCTTCCAAACCAACCCAGTTTGACAGCTGCTCTTCACCCCCTTTGGAGGACTGTCGGCAGCAAGAGGATGGCATCAGAACTGGCAATGAGCAACTCCGACCTGCCCACCAGTCCCCTGGCCATGGAATATGTTAATGACTTCGATCTGATGAAGTTTGAAGTGAAAAAGGAGCCGGTGGAGCCCGATCGCAACATCAGCCAGTGCAGCCGCCTTATTGCCGGGGGATCCTTGTCTTCCACACCGATGAGCACGCCTTGCAGCTCGGTGCCCCCTTCTCCAAGCTTCTCGTCGCCCAGTCCGGGGTCGGGGAGCGAACAGAAGGCACACTTGGAGGATTTCTACTGGATGTCCGGTTATCAACCGCAGTTGAATCCGGAGGCGCTGGGCTTCAGCCCCGAAGACGCAGTTGAGGCGCTGATCAACAGCAGTCACCAGCTCCAGTCCTTCGATGGCTATGCTAGAGGGCAGCAGTTTGCCGGCGGAGCCGGAGGAGGAGGCACCATGGGCGGGGAAGAGATGGGCTCTGCCGCGGCGGTGGTGTCCGCAGTTATCGCCGCCGCAGCAGCCCAGAACGGGGGTCCCCACCACCACCATCACCACCACAACGGCGGCCACCATCACCAATCACCCGGTGTCTCGTCCAACGGCAGCTCCGGAGGAAACCACCCACACATGGGACATTTGGACGACCGGTTTTCGGACGACCAGCTGGTGGGCATGTCGGTGCGGGAGCTCAACCGGCAGCTACGGGGAGTCAGCAAGGAAGAAGTGATCCGGCTGAAACAGAAGAGGAGGACCCTAAAGAACAGAGGCTATGCGCAGTCCTGCCGCTACAAGCGGGTGCAGCAGCGGCACGTCCTGGAGGGCGAGAAGACGCAGCTCGTCCAGCAAGTCGACCACCTCAAGGCGGAGATCTCCAGGCTGGCCCGGGAGAGGGACGCATACAAAGAAAAATATGAGAAGCTCATCAGCAACGGCTTCAGAGAAAATGGATCCAGCAGTGACAACAACCCTTCCTCCCCGGAGTTTTTCATGTGAGTCTCGACATTATCATGAAAACTGAGTTTGTCAGTTCCCTCATTAAAAAGTTTTCATTGTGATTTTTTTTTGTAATGGGGCTTACTAGACGAAGAAAACAAATTAACAAACTTTTTTTCGGTTTTAGTTTTTTTTTTTACAACAGGGGTTTGCTCAAGTCTGAGTTTTGGGGCTTGAAATAGAAAGATGGAACTTTGTCATAATTGTACTTCATTTTGGAGTAGAAACTGAAACCTGCCATCATCTTTTTTTTTGCTACCATACTTATTATTTGATGCATATTTTTGTCAAGCTCTTTTTCAACGTTGTTCATTTGACTTGCGGTGTTTTAAATATGAACTATCATCTATTATTTTTTGAAGTTGTTTTAACTTTACAATGTTGCTGTATACTATGTGTGCATGCAAGCACTAAGTATACGCCTTGGTGGAAGTCCATCGACTTGCCTTTTTCACCTTTCGACTTTGAAATCCGTGTACAAATACAAATACCGGTCAAAAACTACATCCATCTACAGTAAGAAGACGTTTTTGGCCTTTTTCCCTTTCTGTTTTTGTTCTGCCAAACTCGGAGGACTGCGAGCCTACCATTATACCCCACCTCATCTCATGCGTTATGCTTGCTATTTTGTGTTAAGCAACAAACAGACTATTACTCATAATGAACAATATCCATTATTTTAAAAGAGATATGTTATTGAACTGGCCTGCATGCTGGACATGTACGGGTTTTCTTTTCCTTTTGTGCTTGAAAATGTACTTTTATCGGATGACTCCAGCATGGCATTCATCCTTGTTTTATGACCGGATCACTTTTTTGGGACAGCAACAAAAAAGTGACGACTCTTATACCACCCCCCTTTCCGTGTATTTTCAACTGTGTTGAATGATACGACTAAGCGCCCATTTATATACAGTGAACAACAACTATACAGTTGTTCGGCGGGGATCCATGTAGCGAGGGAGCAAAAAGGACGTCAACTATTCTAAAAATGAATTACCTATCCCTATATGGGACTAAACGGTATGTTGCTTAAAAGCAGTTTGTTTATTTTTAAAAAGAAATACATTTGACAACCCTGGAAGGCTATGGATTATAACTGAAGTATATGTAGACCTACATTAGTTGTTATACTCTGTAAGTCTAAAGGAAAACATGGATGTGCTACAAGTTGACATTTAAAGAAGAATGTGATGTAGATGATTAGGATCATTTAGCTGTAGGTTTCATAAAGTCCTGTGCACTAAATTGTTTTCCTGTCATTGGGTAGGAGAGGTTGGGGCGGCTCCAATTTATACAATTGAACAGTATTGTTTCCATGCATAAGCAGCGCTTTTTGCAGCATGTTCTTCCAGTTTAAGCAGTAGTTTGACAGCTGTAGTAGTGTTTGTCTTCACCTACCACTCACTGTATTTTAAACCAAAGTATTAAATAAGGAGAAACTTCAGCCCTAAGTCAGCGTGAACCCTGCATTTTAATCGTGTATTTTGGACTGAATTGCACTAAAAGGCAGTCTGCAATATATCACCGAATGGGAACTCTATGAAGCTAATTCAAAAATGCAGACAGATACATTTTGGCTTTGCTGGATAACTTAATTTTAATAGTTTGTTGTCAACCAGTACTAGATTATTTTTGGCTCAGACAAACTCATTATTTACAAGGCAATAATATTATTATAATCAATAATGTCTGGACATTGTTAAATAGACAGGGATTGACACCCTGCTTGTACAAAATGGGGGGATACCATTCATCATTAAATCTGTCAGACATATGTTAATTAAACTTTCCTCTTATATATTTTGCTGTGCAAAACTATTTCCCTCACTAACCATATTATGTGATGTTCATATGTGCTCTTTTTGTTCATTTCTTACAATTAAATGAAATGCAATAAATGTATGTAATCGGCCTTTCATTAAGCTTCTCCATTTTCTCTTGACATAGACCTGCAGAGATAATGATGGAATGTGGATTTCACAAACAAAACCAGAGTAGTTCATGTTAATGGGAATAGACACGAGAAGTTACATTTGGGGGATTGACTTGATTTACGCTACATGTGAATTGGTATCCATCCGTTTTCGTCAAATTTTCCTGGAGCTGTTCTAGTCTGTGGGATTTGTCTTCATCTGTGCAGATGGAAGGAGGCATGACACATGCCAGATAATCACATCAGTAACAATTTGGTTGTCTAGGTAGCAACCCTGTCTAATATTAGCCTCATTCAAAACCTCAAACAACATCTTAAATGTGGAACACAATTTAACTTTGAAAATACATAGACGTTGTACTTTTGTTAGAGATAAAAATCCATTTGGAAGTGATGCACCTTAACATTTCTGTGAGCATCTTTTCAGGTCAGTAGTAATGGTATTACTACAAAGTTATTCATGTTTTATTTAAAAATAAAGGTGTAAGATAGACAGTCTCGTTACTAATTAGACTTTGTTTCACTGTTCAATATTTGTTTGAACTAAATACCATTTCATGTAAAAAAATAAAAAATAATCCCTCAAATTGAATGAACAAAATGAAAGGTATATTTGAGGTAAGAGTCAATGTTATCTGCCATGGATCAAGTCCCCTGGGTATGTATTTACATTCCATAATTCTTCTCAATATCAATCTTTCATTCATGTCATAGGATGTAAAGCTTAGTACAATGCCAGTAGCGTACATTATGATTACACGTTTTATTAAAACTGAAGTGTTGCATTTCATCCTCAATTTGAATGATACATAACAAGGTGAGCTTACTTTTTGTTGTGCTTTCATGCAAAACTAACATTTTTGGACATTTATGGGAACATCTGGACTTGTTGTAGTTCCACATGTTAGTGGGGCAATGGAAATATGTCCTTGCATTCATGTGTGTGTGTGTGTGTGTGTGTGTGTGTGTGTGTGTGTGTGTGTGTGTGTGTGTGTGTGTGTGTGTGTGTGTGTGTGTGTGTGTGTGTGTGTGTGTGTGTGTGCACATGTCTATGTTTATATGCGAAATCCGTGCCTGTATGTGTGTGTGACTATTTTTGTGAGACTATACTTGTATGTTCCTGTGTTTCTATAGCTATCTGTGTGTGTGTGTGTGTGTGTGTGTGTGTGTGTGTGTGTGTGTGTGTGTGTGTGTGTGTGTGTGTGTGTGTGTGTGTGTGTGTGTGTGTGTGTGTGTGCGTGTGCGTGTGTGTATGTGTGTATTCTATCTACCCCTTTTCACCGTTCTCTCGTCCCTGCCCTCCTCCCCCTTGCATTTGGCCTAGAACAGAGAACAGACCATGCTCCGAAAGACAGGGGTACACCCAGCAGGCGAAGAGGGCTCTGTAGTGCATGTGATGAGCCAGGGCGATGCATAATGAGTCACTAGGGTAGGCGTGGGCAGATGAGGCACAGTGGCGCTTCTCCCAACCCGCTGTTGGTTTGGCGTTTACCTTATGACCTTTGAGACCTCTTCTGAGGATGGATCTTAATCTTAGTGTCCCCGAGGGGACAGTAACTGAAGACCCCTCTTAATGTGTTTGTCATGTCAAACTGTCCAAGAGACGTAGGAAAATGAAGGAGGGCGTTTTGTTTTAGTGTTCTACAACAATTGGTTAATGAGGACAGAAATGTGATGGTGTGAATAAGACAGCATTTCAGGGATTCAATCTCACTCTTTCTTTCCTTTTCATTTTTAGCAGCACACCAATGCAGCAATGTGCACATTATTCGAGGTGAATGGAAGGTTTTGTGTGTGTCTGTATGTGTGAGTGTGTGCATGCATGCATACTCTGAACATGGATGAGCGGGGGTGAGGTCATCTTATCATAACATTTAAATCACCTTTATAGTGGTTGGTGTCTCTTTTCTCTTGATAAGGGACAGTTCGAAATGTACTGGGGTGGGAGGTTGGTGTTGTGTAACTTATTGTTTTACTTTGGGGAGGGTTGTGTGATTCTTTATGTTGGACACAGGAGGGTAGTGCATTTTTCTGTGGTTTACATTCCCCATTTTGCAGGTTTTACTACATCATTTCTTCCATACAGCCACATTTCCTCATCTTGTTGCATGTGCCCCCACTATAAAGGTGTTTTGGTACTTCCCTTAAGCACTACGCTTTTCTGCACGCTTACTATACAGTCAACGCTATCCTGCCCGCTATCCATAGTGACAGTAGTGGTAGGTGAATCATTTGTCCAGATCTGCAATAGGTTAACTAGCAATCATACCACACATCAAGTCATTGATATCTGCACCAATTTTCTACGGAAATCCACAAGAACATAGAGGGATAGCTGATAGTCAGCGGAGAGGTCAGGTGCATCATTGCACATTAAAGAACAGTATAGACATGAGACACCCAGTAAAAAAATATCCCCTATTTATCTTGTTTAGGCCATACAGATTTAATTGACTATATAACAGACAGCCCCTCCACATTTCTCAGAATAGTCATTTAAAAAAAAAGTGATTCAATTCATTCATATTAAACTATTCTTTATAAATGATTATTTTGACAAATTGAATGATGTGCGTCGCCATTGTAGTAGTAGTAGAAGGAGTTGTGGTTTGGTTAAATTGCGGTGAATCAAATCATGTGAATCAAAATAATTTGTGAATCGCAAACAATAAAAGAAGAAAATGTAGCTGTATCCTTCCTTTCTAATTGTGTTGCTGCAAAACACATTATGTCGATCATTTAAGTTGATTTGGATATTCAATTATCGGGCATTGCAACTCAATAGATGCTATTAGTCAGCCCGAAGTTAACACTTCTTAAAGTAAGAGATACTGATTTTACAGAACATTGGGAACACCTGCTCTTTCCGTGACGTAGACTGACCAGGTGAACCGGGGTGAAAGCTATGATCCCTTATTGATGTCATCTGTTAAATTCACTTCAATCAGTGTAGATGAAAGGGAGGAGATGGTTTAAAGAAGGATTTTAAAACCTTGAGACAATTGAGACATGGATTGTGTATGTGTCCAATTCAGAGGGTGAATGGGCAAGACAAAAGATTTAAGTGTCTTTGAACGGAGTATGTTAGTAGGTGCACCGATTTGACTGTGTCAAGAACTGTAACACAGCTGGGTTTTTCATGCTCAACAGTTTCCCTGGTTCCTGTGACTGTCATTCCAAAACCATTATACTGTCACAATCCTCAGTATATAAGCCGTGATGAGAGTGGCAGGTAGCCTCGCAGTTAAGAGTGTTGGGCCAGTAACCGAACGGTTGCTGGTTCGAATCTCGAGCTGACTAATTGCTCAGGATAAGAGTGACTGCTAAGAGCGACTGCCACTATTCCTACCAAGTGAGTTGGCATGATGCATAGGGTGTTCATACCAGTGACCTGGTTTCACATCCTTGTCCTGCCGTTTGGTACACTGGTCTCAGAAGTGGGAGGGTGGCCAACTGCTCGGACGTGCTAGGGGACTGAGTAGTCGAAGCACAGGGAGTACAGAGGGGGCAGTGTAGAAAACCTTGGTATAACTAGGCAAGTCAGTGGCAGCCTAGGAACAGTGGGTTAACTTGTTCAGGGGCAGAACAACAGATTTTTACCTTGTCACCTCAGGATTTGATCTTGCAACCTTTCGGTTACTAGTCCAACACTCCAACCACTAGGCTACCTGCCACCCCATTACAATTACCAGCATGTGGGTTAACCGTATTGGCACATTGCGTAGGGTGTTTGTCTTTCACGCCAGTGACCCGAGTTGTATTTCCTGCCCCACTGTTCGCTACAATACCAAAAGGCTGAAATCACTTTGTGAGGTCCCTAGGTGTTGTACAAAGGTTGTTTGGTATTATTTCAAGGGGTACAACTTTAATTAGATTTTTTTTAAGGATTTTCTTTTTAATCACTGCCTTGCCTCACTTTATAAATAAATAGATCTGTTATACAGTTAATTACATGTGTATGGCCTTAGGGACAATACAATTATCCTACCTAGACGAGCTTACAACACCACAATGCAATTCATATTTGCATTATTGTTTTCAAGTGAATACAATTCCACGCTAGGCTGTAAACTGCAATGAACGTGTGATTTCAATAACAGCGCAAAAGTCCTGTGATTTGAACGTTTCATTGCATTTGGATCAGTTGTGTGTCTCGACAGATGATAAGGTACAGTACAGGCACAGTACAGGACAGTTTGGCTGGATTTTTACTTCTGATACCGATGCGCTGTCTGTTGCCAATCATCATTCTCCCAGGTCGTTCTATATAGTGTAATGACAACAAAGCTCAACACACGTTCTGCCTATTTTCCGATTCAAGCGGCTATTCCTTGACCTACAACCTAACGTGTCAATGTAGTATAAATATTTGTTATTTCACTTTTAAAATGTATTACCTTTTATGGGTGGCATATGGGTGGCATAAACATAACCAGTCACAATGTTTTAATCTGATTAGGCTACTTCAAAAGTCTCCTGTAGGCTACCTGCGCACGTTCATCCACCCCACTCTAATATAATACCAGCCTCCAAGCCACGATGAAGCGCTCAAAGTCGGTGCTAAGTATGTAATTATGAATTGCTCATGGGTTGTGTGTGGTGCATTGACACAGAAACTTGATAGTGGAAAATGGTTGCATGTATTTAAAATAATTATAAATATAGCATCAAAATGTTGAAAATATTATTTCCCCCTAGCTGATCATTGTCTGCAGCCGGCTCTGATCATAGTGTAATGAAACATTCAAGGAGAGCGAGAGCTCATCCGTGATGGTCAGAGAAACCTCAACCTTCTGGCCTGTTGCCCTGCGTGGCATTGACTGTGCCACAGTACCATGCTGAAGTGGGCAAGTCGATATCCACATTTATCAACACAGGATTGCTCCAGTTATTGTTATTTGTGGTGGTAGTCATTGTTTTAGAGAGAATTGTATGGGGGGGGTGCATTTTTTTTTTACAGTATAAGGGGAGGGTTATGTGAAAATATTGTTAATGTTGGGGAGGGGGCGGTGCATATTTCTTTGACACCTCCAGTTTAAATTCATGATCATCTCACATTGATGAAACAATTTGTATTGTGTCTCCTCATAGTAGTATCTGTTAAAATGCAGTATGATCACTGTTAAAGATATACAAATGAGTTAAGTGAAATTAAAATAACAGAATCATTGCATTTCTTCATTGATAGAAAAACGGAAGCATCCACACTAACATAGCAGCCTGATCTCGCGAGCTTTTACATGAATGTTCATGAGATCAGGCGGCGTGCTAGGCTACCCCTAACAAGCTTTTTCATTAATTCACCCAGATAACCTCCAATGTGCAAGTGATGATGTGTTGCCCTATTACACAGACGAAGAGCCTCTTTAATTCCTTCACTCCGATGGTTATGTGTGAGGAGGAGGAGGGTGTGTGCTGCTTCTGCTGTGGTGGCTGTTGTGCCCAGAGCGAGGGCGGAGAGGGGGGCGATGGAGGGGTAGAGAGAGGGGGGGACTGAGACAATAGTTGAAGCCGGGGCTGAATTAAATGATTTTGCTGATGATTAATAGCGGAGCGGGCCAGCGGCTCCTGCGATGTAGAGATGATAAATTGTGAGTGCGGCTCTCTGCAGCTGTGCCAGGCCTGTGTCTTAGCATGCACACACCACGCAATTTACAGCCAAGCCCCTCTCCTGCTTACTTAGGACAAACTACTCAATTTATCTAATTACATACGTGTTTGATCCCCGGCCATGGAGATGCCATGTATTGATATATTTTATATTAGCCACACAAAACAACTAATAATTATTTGCATCATTTTGGGAGGATATTATTTGGCTTTTTGCATCTGTTATTCTGTTTACTGTATTTGATCATTGCCTTCGCCTTCTTAATATGTGGTTCTTTATCTTGGCAGAGTGTTGCCTTGTGTATAAGGGGCCTATTCCTATCATTTTGGGGGAGTGTTAGGAGCTGTATGTTGAGACCCTCGCTCCCCTCTCTCTCTCTCTCTCTCTCTCTCTCTCTCTCTCTCTCTGTGTCTGTGTGAGAGAGAGTGACAGCCTTCACAGTGTCTTCACTGCCAGATATCAATCAGTCCTAGCCCCCCCCCCCCCCTCACCCAACACACACACACTTTCTCTCTCTGTAATTGATTGTTCTTTTAGAATAGAATCAGATGTAGTGAGGATTAGTCCTCAGCTGTTGTTTTTTGGATCATGTGACGGCCATCATCCATAATTAATGATTTTAATCTTTGTTTTTATATTCTTTGATTTAACCACAATATGTAGAAATTTGGCACATTTGATTGAGGACTGACAGATAAGCGATAGCTGCTGTTGCTAATTTCCCCTTGCTACAGTACATGGTTATCTGAGTGATGGTTCTATCTGCTCTCACTGGGGTGTTCATTTGGAGTGATGCAACGTGTTGATGTTTGCCGCCTACGGAGGTGGGAGGTGGACAGGGCGGGGTGTTCGCTCAGGGAGCAACAAGCCTATTGACGGATCCTAAAATAGGTAGGCAGGGGTCCCGACTTCTCCCGGGGCTCACAAAGGGGCCCAGGAGAGGGACTCAGGAGAGGATTTGGGCGTGCGGGTATGTGTGTGCGTTTGTTCGTGAGTGTGTGTGTGTGTACATTTGTCCATGCATGTGTCTCTATCTGTGTGTCAGGCTGTCTTTCAGAAAATGTATGAGGTCAAAAGTGAGAGCGCACAGGGCAGTACAGAAAGTCATTAGAGTAATCCCTAACCCAGGGGAACACACTCATTTCCTCTTCATAGAGAGACAGCTCCGTGTGTGAGATACACACAGCTAACGCTCTACATTATTACTGACTGAATAATATATACTGCCATCATAGCAGCCACTTATCTCCAGACTGTATACAGAGAGCTCAACACTCACTGCAGTTTCACCGGTCTCCAAATGTGTGCTTGTGTGTTCCAAAGAGTTTAAGAGAGTTTTGCTTCAGCTTGTCCGGTTAAGTCACGTATGTGTGTATGAGTCAGCACAGAATGTGTGTGTGTGTCATTATTGGTGTGTTCATTAGAGAATCAGGGACTGGTGACAAACCTCTCCTCTGTCACAATTTTCCCCCTCTGTGTAAGTGTTCTCGTCCTCCTCCTCTGAGGCGGAGTAGCGAGAAGGATCGGAGGACCAATGCGCAGGGTGGTAAGTGTCCATAATGTTTTTTAATAAAGACAATAGAACACTCGAACAAAACAACAAACGATGACGTGAATATACAAAACCGAAAACAATACCGTGTGGACCAAACACTCACACGGAAAACAAACACCCACAACCCAAAAGTGAAACCCAGGCTACCTAAGTATGATTGACAGCTGTCTCTGATTGAGAACCATACTAGACCAAACTCAAAAACCAACATAGAAAAACAAACATAGACTGCCTACCCAACTCACGCCCTGACCATACTAAAACAAAGATATAATAACAGAACTAAGGTCAGAACGTGACACTAGGTATTAATGTAACCATTCCTAAATCACACTGATTCCTATATCAACAGGCTAATGATTTAAATGTAGAACACCACACTGTCCTTAACTTGCTTTGGCTCTATGTGTTAGAGAGGAGAGGGGTTAGGGCTGAGACTGAGTGACATGCTCCTAGTTTGTCCTTTTTACCAAGATACATTAGTGTGTGTGTCTGTGTGTGTGATTATGAGAGAGATAGATCTTGTGTGTGTGTGTGATTATGAGAGAGATAAATCTTGTAGTGTGGGTTTGTGTTGGTCTGCGCAGGTGTTATAACTTTTCACCTCTGAACATCTTAGTTTATCTATGCGTCTGTGTGTGTGTGAAGGTGCAGAGACAGGGTGCAACCACACACAAACACACACATACACACAAGGACAGAAGGTAGAGTGAGGAGGGCAGACAGGAAACGTGGGGTTGGCGTGCTAACCTGGATTCTCTCTGGGCCAAACAGAGTCCAATGAATAATAGAACACACAGATTTTGTTTATGCTTTATTTAGACAGCTTAAGACGACCTACCTTCTAACAGGTAAAGGCCGTCAACTCTATCCTTGACAAGAACAACCCAGGACGGTAGACCTAATTTGTTTGGATAAAACAGACTCCCCAAATCAGACTTGTTATTCAATTAACCATGATACAGTAAAAATGTGCTTTACGAGCATTATTCATGTTAATTCAAATAAAACAATACTGTATTGGAAAATATTTATTTGATCCTTTCACAGACTGAATGGTGAGGCCTATCCCCTCCCTGCTAACCTTCTTATAGGGCCTGCCCAGGTCGGTAGAGGACGCTGGGAGAACACAGGAAACGGCAACATTACTCACCTCCTATCCTCTCTGAGAAGAAAAGCTTTCTCCCCCCTTCAGGGGAAAACGTGCATCAGGGATCAATTAAGATGCGCGTATTTTACTGGGAAATATTCCTCTCATTTTATCTTCTTTGGGGCAGCAGAAAGTCGAAACTTTGTGCTTCAAATAGATATTTTAGAGGGAATAGGCATGTGACTCATTAGAGAGTTGTCCTTGAGAGTGGCTGGCTGCAGGTTATGTTGATAATGAAGTGTATCTGTACTCTGAGGGGTCATTTTATACGTCTGCAAATGGAGCTAAAGCAAAGGGACTGGGACTTAAATGAATCCAACACCAGCCCCTGAGGTCAGGTGGCACAGAGGATGGCAGGACAGAGACAGAAACAGAGCGAGAGAGCAGCAGACTTCTACTTTAAAATACTTTCTCTTTTTTTTCCACCGATTGACATCTGCTTTTAATTCTAGAAAAAATCTCACTCAGAAAAAAATCTTTAACAACATTTTTTATGATTTTTAAATCAAAATAACTGATGATATGAATGTGCTAGACTACTCCGGTTGAAGTAATTCTCCCAAACGTCTGAATAATCTATACATTCTTTTGGAAGCACTTCAAGCCAAAGTAGCCTAGCACCTCCCTATTCTCATGAGTTATTGCAATTCATTTTGGAGGCTGAATGTATGCATCTGTGTATATGCTCCTGTGTGAGTCAGAAGCATAAACCAATTATTGCCAAATAAACTGTACACCAATATGAACGTAGGAAGTTATACTATTAACTCTTACCACCTGGTTCTAGAAGGTTGCATGGAATCATATTAACTAAATAAATAGCACTTCTAAATAGAAGGTCCTTGAACGAACCCATCCGCTTCTTCAGAGCAGTTAGGGGCTAGTTTGGGCTGCGTTCAGGGCATAACGTATCTGCATCTCTCTGATAAACGTTTACACGTGCAGTGATTTAGAAGCCCTGACTTTATGTCCTGCTGTGCTCTCTACATCAGCAGACTGCGTCACCGCTGTGTTCCTGGAGTTTGTCAGAGCACAGTAAAATTGAGTTATGTGGCATTTATTTGAAAACCCAATAATTTCAGATTTTCTCCACTGCAGTGTGAAGATGAAGTATTTCTTAGACTGTCATTTTTCCACCACTTCTATATGTGTGTGTACAGTTATTTTATAGCAAATGTTACCACTGCTTATTCAGCTGTTTCAATTATAGATGGTTTGTATAAAAGCATAAAAATGTAAATAAATATGAATAATGATTTGATTTTTACAGAATAAATAAATAAATATTTTTTTCATCCTCTACGATGCGGAGTGATACCACTCAGACTTTTCACACTAACTATGCACATGCACACACACATGCACACACACACACCACACCACCTCGCTGCATGTCAAACGGACATTGATCTCTTAACCAAGCAAGGTGACCTCCACTCCTCCCAGAGCTTCCATCTCTCTTTCTCTCCTCTCTATTTCATCCCCATCTCATTCCTACAATGTCTGTCTGTCTGTCTGTCTGTCTGTCTGTCTGTCTGGGCCCAGCCAATGAGGGTTTAGATTGATGCTAGGTCCAGACCCATTCAGTGAGGACTCAGAGTGATGCTAGCTCCAGACCCAGTTAGTAAGGGCTCAGAGTGATGCTAGCTCCAGACCCAGCCAGTGAGGGCTCAGAGTGATGCTAGGTCCAGACCCAGCCATTGAGGGCTCAGAATGATGCTAGGTCCAGACCCAGCAAGTGAGGGCTCAGAGTGATGCTAGGTCCAGACCCAGCCAGTGAGTGAGAGTGATGCTAGGTCCAGACCCAGCCAGTGAGGGCTCAGAGTGATGGTTGGTCCAGACCCATTCAGTGAGGGCTCAGAGTGATGCTAGGTCCAGACCCAGTCGGTGAGGGCTCAGAGTGATGCTAGCTCCAGACCCAGCCAGTGAGGGCTCAGAGTGATGCTAGGTCCAGACCCTGCCAGTGAGGGCTCAGAGTGATGCTAGGTCCAGACCCAGCCAGTGAGGGCTCAGAGTGATGCTAGGTCCAGACCCAGCCAGTGAGGGCTCAGAGTGATGCTGGGTCCAGACCCAGCCATTGAGGGCTCAGAATGATGCTAGGTCCAGACCCAGCAAGTGAGGGCTCATAGTGATGCTAGGTCCAGACCCTGCCAGTGAGTGCTCAGAGTGATGCTAGGTCCAGACCCAGCCAGTGAGGGCTCAGAGTGATGGTTGGTCCAGACCCAGCCAGTGAGGGCTCAGAGTGATGCTAGGTCCAGATCCAGTCGGTGAGGGCTCAGAGTGATGCTAGGTCCAGACCCAGCCAGTGAGGGCTCAGAGTGATGCTAGGTCCAGACCCAGTCGGTGAGGGCTCAGAGTGATGCTATGTCCAGATCCAGTCGGTTGAGGGCTCAGAGTGATGCTAGGTCCAGGGCTCAGAGTGATGCTAGGTCCAGATCCAGTCGGTGAGGGCTCAGAGTGATGCTAGGTCCAGATCCAGTCGGTGAGGGCTCAGAGTGATGCTAGGTCCAGACCCAGTCAGTGAGGGCTCAGAGTGATGGCTCAGGTCCAGACCCAGCCAGTGAGGGCTCAGAGTGATGATGCTGGTCCAGACCCAGCCAGTGAGGGCTCAGAGTGATGGTAGGTCCAGACCCCAGTGAGGTGAGGATGCTCCAGATCCAGTGATGAGGGCTAGGTCCAGACCCAGCCAATGAGGGCTCAGAGTGATGGTTGGTCTCAGACCCAGCCAGTGAGGGCTCAGAGTGATGCTAGGTCCAGATCCAGTCGGTGAGGGCTCAGAGTGATGCTAGTTCCAGACCCAGCCAGTGAGGGCTCAGAGTGATGCTAGGTCCAGACCCAGTCGGTGAGGTCTCAGAGTGATGCTAGGTCCAGATCCAGTCGGTGAGGGCTCAGAGTGATGCTAGGTCCAGATCCAGTCGGTGAGTGATGCTCAGGCTCAGAGTGATGCTAGGTCCAGACCCAGTCGGTGAGGGCTCAGAGTGATGCTAGGTCCAGACCCAGTCGGTGAGGGCTCAGAGTGATGCTAGGTCCAGACCCAGTCCAGGTGAGGGCTCAGAGTGATGCTAGGTCCAGACCCAGCCTTGAGGGCTCAGAGTGATGCTAGGTCCAGATCCAGTCGGTGAGGGCTCAGAGTGATGCTAGGTCCAGACCCAGTCGGTGAGGGCTCAGAGTGATGCTAGGTCCAGACCCAGTCGGTGAGGGCTCAGAGTGATGCTAGGTCCAGACCCAGTCGGTGAGGGCTCAGTGTGATGCTAGGTCCAGATCCAGTCGGTGAGGGCTCAGAGTGATGCTAGGTCCAGACCCAGTCGGTGAGGGCTCAGAGTGATGGTTGGTCCAGACCCAGCCAGTGAGGGCTCAGAGTGATGCTAGGTCCAGTGAGGGCTCAGAGTGATGGTTGGTCCAGACCCAGCCAGTGAGGGCTCAGAGTGATGCTAGGTCCAGACCCAGTCGGTGAGGTCTCAGAGTGATGCTAGGTCCAGATCCAGCCAGTGAGGGCTCAGAGTGATGGTTGGTCCAGACCCAGCCAGTGAGGGCTCAGAGTGATGCTAGGTCCAGATCCAGTCGGTGAGGGCTCAGAGTGATGCTAGTTCCAGACCCAGCCAATGAGGGCTCAGAGTGATGCTAGGTCCAGACCCAGTCGGTGAGGTCTCAGAGTGATGCTAGGTCCAGATCCAGTCGGTGAGGGCTCAGAGTGATGCTAGGTCCAGATCCAGTCGGTGAGGGCTCAGAGTGATGCTAGGTCCAGACCCAGTCGGTGAGGGCTCAGAGTGATGCTAGGTCCAGACCCAGTCGGTGAGGGCTCAGAGTGATGCTAGGTCCAGACCCAGTCGGTGAGGGCTCAGAGTGATGCTAGGTCCAGACCCAGCCATTGAGGGCTCAGAGTGATGCTAGGTCCAGATCCAGTCGGTGAGGGCTCAGAGTGATGCTAGGTCCAGACGCAGTCGGTGAGGGCGGTGAGGGCTCAGAGTGATGCTAGGTCCAGACCCAGTCGGTGAGGGCTCAGAGTGATGCTAGGTCCAGACCCAGTCGGTGAGGGCTCAGAGTGATGCTAGGTCCAGACCCAGTCAGTGAGGGCTCAGAGTGATGCTAGGTCCAGACTCCAGCCAGACGGTGAGGGCTCAGAGTGATGCTAGGTCCAGACCCAGTCGGTGAGGGCTCAGAGTGATGCTAGGTCCAGACCCAGTCGGTGAGGGCTCAGAGTGATGCTAGGTCCAGACCCAGTCGGTGAGGGCTCAGAGTGATGCTAGGTCCAGACCCAGTCGGTGAGGGCTCAGAGTGATGCTAGGTCCAGACCCAGCCGGTGAGGGCTCAGAGTGATGCTAGGTCCAGACCCAGTCGGTGAGGGCTCAGAGTGATGCTGAGGGCCAGACCCAGACCCAGTCCGGTGAGGGCTCAGAGTGATGCTAGGTCCAGACCCAGTCGGTGAGGGCTCAGAGTGATGCTAGGTCCAGACCCAGTCGGTGAGGGCTCAGAGTGATGCTAGGTCCAGACCCAGTCGGTGAGGGCTCAGAGTGATGCTAGGTCCAGACCCAGCCAGTGAGGGCTCAGAGTGATGCTAGGTCCAGACCCAGTCGGTGAGGGCTCAGAGTGATGCTAGGTCCAGACCCAGTCGGTGAGGGCTCAGAGTGATGCTAGGTCCAGACCCAGTCGGTGAGGGCTCAGAGTGATGCTAGGTCCAGACCCAGCCTGTGAGGCCTCAGAGTGATGCTAGGTCCAGACCCAGCCAGTGAGGGCTCAGAGTGATGCTAGGTCCAGACCCAGTCGGTGAGGGCTCAGAGTGATGCTAGGTCCAGACCCAGTCGGTGAGGGCTCAGAGTGATGCTAGGTCCAGACCCAGCCAGTGAGGGCTCAGAGTGATGCTAGGTCCAGACCCAGTCAGTGAGGGCTCAGAGTGATGCTAGGTCCAGACCCAGCCGGTTAGGGCTCAGAGTGATGCTAGGTCCAGACCCAGTCGGTGAGGGCTCAGAGTGATGCTAGGTCCAGACCCAGTTGGTGAGGGCTCAGAGTGATGCTAGGTCCAGACCCAGCCAGTGAGGGCTCAGAGTGATGCTAGGTCCAGACCCAGTCAGTGAGGGCTCAGAGTGATGCTAGCTCCAGACCCAGCCGGTGAGGGCTCAGAGTGATGCTAAGTCCAGACCCAGTCGGTGAGGGCTCAGAGTGATGCTAGGTCCAGACCCAGTCGGTGAGGGCTCAGAGTGATGGTTGGTCCAGACCCAGTCGGTGAGGGCTGGGCTGTCGACCTCTCCAATGGTACCAGAAGCCAAGTCACCATCATGAGCATTTTGGCTGTATACTACTGTATATGTTTGTGCATCTCACTTTCACATTCTCTCTGTGTGTGTGTTTGTGTAGGTGTCTGCATTAGTACACCATATGCTGTTGGGCCTTTAGATACCCAGCTGAGTTGACTGAAAACTCACCAGCTGCGTACATGAAGATTCCGGCAGAGTTTGTGTGTGTGTGTATGTGTGCACGTTGGCATGCATGTATGTGTATATGTTTGCAAATCAATGTGCAGTTAATATGATTTGTGATATTTATATGTTCATATTCAGGGTTAATAATGACTCTTTCATTACTGTTGGCTTTGTCATTTGATTTGGTCTTTCACTTCCCTCTTTGTCAGACATTTCTCTGGGTATTTCTGTCATATCGGATGAATATGTTTAGATGCCTGGAGACTGGATACACAGAGTCTATTGGAATGCAAATGTTCTTCCCTTTCCTCCACATCAAATCTTGTCTACAGTAAGCTACCGTATGGATTGTACTGCGTAGCCGAGGTGAGAACGCAACCTGCTCAATGTGAGTGAGTGTGTGTGTGTATTCATGGTGTGTGTTTTGACTGGGTCTTCTACTATCTGCATTTTCAGGTCATCCAGAAAATTCCTCCATCTGTGATCGAGAGCCTCGCCCCTCCCTGCCCTTGGCCTTGATGTCTGAGGTAAAACACATCTCTCTTTCTCTCTCTCTCTTTTTTTATTAATGTGATGTTGAAAATTATTATTGTTGACCATATAATTATTATTACCATCATTATTAATTTTAAATGTTGACACTTTTACAGTCGCAAAACCAGTGTTTTTAATGAATCAGTTTCATTTAATTAATTGTTTTTCCACTTTCCACTATCAACACATTTGAAACCTAATGCAAGTGAACGTGTATTACACTGAGCCACCCAGTCTATACTGTATGTTACCCTAACATAATGTGTGGTTCTCTGAAGGGTCCATTACAGCTGTGTAATAGTGTTTGTCAATCTTTAGTCATGAATCTGATGCCGCCACCATGTTACCTCTACAACATGTCTCTCAATACATTTCTCCATCTCATCACTTTATGATGTTCATGGAGCAGTACTCCAGCATGTTCATGTCCCATCCTCACTCTTAATGTACATCTCGGAAATATATGGGCCATGCTGGAAACATAAACCTGTCTTATGGAGACCAGAGAGAATCCTCTCTGTCTATCTGCCAGAACAACACACTTATCCAAGCTCCTGGGTTCGATGGCACTTTCTATTATATTGAACCTGTAGCAACACCCAGAGTAGGGTTTTTATACAAAAGAGATCCGACTAAAGAACATTTCTGTAGTCGTCTGTAATCGATGCACAGAGATGAAGGGAAACTGAGGCCAATGTTTATCACAAAACCAATTGTTTCTGTAATGACCTCGCTGATTGTGCCGCGCCGAAACCCATCGACTAATCTGTTAGGAGGGACACTCCGTTCAGCATGAGGCTTGAGCTGCTCTGTCTATATGGGTGCCTACTGTGACAGAGAAGACATGCTAGTGTGTGTGTGAGTGAAACTCTTTTAAGGAGTGTGTATTGACATTTTTATTTGGTGGTTTGTTCCGTGTTTACATTCAGCTGTACTGATCATATCCCGTTCCATCATAAAAGGAGTCACTAATAGCCCCTAAACCCTCCATACCCCAATATGGTACACTATACATTACAACCCCCCTCATACCTCCAACCATCTCCCCTGCAGGCAGCTGCTCCTCATGCCCCCCCAGGCAGCTCCTGTTGGAAATCCCTCTTATCCCCCTGATCCCCAGTCTGTGTCCGGGGACCAGTGACTCTACTCAGCCCTCAGTCACTGGGCTTACCCTGTCAACAGGACCAGTAACAGTACACTGCCTGGTGCTCCCCTAACTGGAACTCTACTCAGACCGAGGGAGTGATTTGTTATGACTGAGTTACAGATTGTGAACACACTGCACAAGCAGAGAAAAACACATACAATGAGTGCACAAAACATTAGGTACACCTGTTCTTTACATGATATAGACTGACCAGGTGATTTCAGGTGAAAGCTATGATCCCTTATTGATGTCACCTGTTAAATCCACTTAAATCAGTGTAGATGAAGAAGGGGAGAAGGGGAGAAGACATGAGACAATTGAGACATGGATTGGGTATATGTGCCATTCAGAAGGTGAATGGGCAAGACAAAATATTTAAGTGTCTTTGAAAAGGGTATGGCAGTAGGTGCAAGGTGCAGCGGTTTGAGTGTCTCAATTAACTGCAACATTGCTGGGTTTTTCATGCTCAACCGTTTCCCATGTTTATCAAGAATGGTCGAACACCCAAAGGACATCCGGCCAACTTGACACAACTGTGGGAAGCATTGGAGTGAAAATGGGCCAGCATCCCTGTGGAACGCTTTTGACACCCTGTGGAGTCCATGCCCCGATGAATTGAGGATGTTCTGAGGACAAAAGCGGGTACAACTCAATATTGGGAAGGTGTTCCTAATGTTTATACACTCAGTAATATATAAACATAATTTATTTGTGAAAAGTATTCAGAAATATCACTTTTCCAAAATAGCCTGAAATGGGATGGCACATTCTGTGGTCTCTATCTCTATACGCTATACTGCTAGATCGAGACATTCCATTATGGCCTTTAGTGTGTCCAGTGTTATTTCCCTTATTGTCTCTAAGTGGGGCCTGGGATCAGAAGCTGGCCTGTCTCCAGTTCCACTTTACTTCAGCAAAAAGAGAGAGAGTGAGAGAGGACAAAGGCATCAGGGGAGATAAGGACAAATCATCTTTAGATGAAGTGTTTTAAGTGCTCCTCTTCTCCTCCCATGTCACCACCGTGAATCAGGTGACCTCTGCTCACCTGCACAGGATATAAACAACGCCATGTCAGAGAACGGACTGTTGGCAAGTGGAAGTGAGGGAAAGTGGAAAACCATGAGGGTGTCCATCTTACTCGCCACCATGTGTCAAAACGTTGTACCATAACCTGACTACCTGCCAAACCTCTTACAGCTCGGCTTGGCCTAGTCCGGTCGCTGGCCGACAGTCATCTTAGTTTCTGTCTCTGCTTCGACGACGTCGGCTAGGCAGTGTCTTTGTTTTATGCAAATCCATGCATATGAGAAGGGATGGGGGGAGGAGGGGAGTGCGATGAGCAGTCTGGCCACGTAGCTCCAGGAGGACAGGCTGGGTGATGGAAACAAAGAGCCAGGGTCTGAGTGTCCTTGCCTGGGGAAAGAGAGTCCTGACTCTGGCTGGAGCGGGCCAGCCACCACCAGCCACCAAAACACAGGTGTCACCATCTGAGCCTCAGACACGACCGAGAGAGTGAAACAATAGTTAGGACAATGTATTTTATATATATACTGTATATATACTGTATATATTTATATTTTTTTTTAGGGAAAAAAAGAATGCCTTTCGTGAACTAACACTCGCACTTTCATTTGTATATTTTTATTTTATTTGTATTACTAGCTCTGACTTTGCTGCTAGCTACTTTATTGAGGAAAAATGTACTCACTATGGCTGTGATATGTGGCTGTCCCTCCTTGCTAGCTTAAGATGAAGGCACGACCTGTAATTCACTCTGGATAAGAGCGTCTGCTGAATGACTAAACTGTCAAACTGTACAAGTAATAAATACAGGAGGAATGGTGGGATAAGGGCTACTGTGTCTGTGTGAGGAGAGGGGTCATGGCTGAGACGAGTATGTCCTTTTTACCAACAGATGTTCTAGTGTGTCTGTGTGTGTGTGTGTGTGTGTGTGTGTGTGTTCAGACCTGACTGGGAGGACGGCAGGCAGGCACCTTACCCTAGTGGTGGCCCTGGCAGAGGGGGACTGGAGTTCAACACCCAGCAGGGGGAAAGAGACCCAGAATCTGCTGACAAGGACAAAGTGACAGGTGTGTGTGTGTGTCTTTCCGTGTATGTGTGTGTGTGCATGCACTCCCATGCTTATGAGTTGAGGGCTGAGGAGGATGAAGAGGCTGGCTTACGTGTCATTTAGTGTGTGTGTGTTGTCAGATGTGGGGCAGGGTCTAACGGACAGGGAGGGCCACCACCCATGGCTGTGTAACCGTTTGACAGTAAGGTGGCTTGGGTCAGACTCGCTGACTCCGTTTTAGCCACACACAGCACCCCTTTCACAAAGACAGCCATCTCACGATCA
>NC_088213.1:29653884-29683884 GCF_036934945.1 Oncorhynchus masou masou
CAGGGTAGGGAGGAGGTATGGCAGGGGTGTGGCAGGGCAGTGTAGGGAGGAGGTATGGCAGGGGTGTGGCAGGGCAGTGTAGGGAGGAGGTATGGCAGGGGTGTGGCAGGGCAGTGTAGGGAGGAGGTATGGCAGGGGTGTGGCAGGGCAGGGTAGGGAGGAGGTATGGCAGGGGTGTGGCAGAGCAGTGTAGGGAGGAGGTATGGCAGGGGTGTGGCAGGGCAGATTAGGGAGGAGGTATGGCAGGGGTGTGGCAGAGCAGGGTAGGGAGGAGGTATGGCAGGGGTGTGGCAGGGCAGATTAGGGAGGAGGTATGGCAGGGGTGTGGCAGAGCAGGGTAGGGAGGAGGTATGGCAGGGGTGTGGCAGGGCAGGGTAGGCCCAAATCACCTGGGTGGGAGGAAGGACGCAGGTGGCGGACAGCCACTGTGTCTGCACAATAACACTACCATTTGCTTGTTACTATTGTTTTGTGTATCTAATTTCATTTACCCTCAGCTAAAGTAGCACAAATTGCGGATACCGTCACTAGCATGTAGAGGACTGAGAGGGGAAGGTGTACTAGATACATTTGTTTGTATCAGACCAGCATCCTGCTCAGTGGGCTAAACTGTGGAGAGCTACTGGACATCAGAGGTCTCTTGAAAGAGCACTTACTGGCGAAGGCCTTGGAACAGACCACCACTATTAGTGGACACTAACTGGAAGCCTGTACCTCAGTCTATAGCTATGCAGTCCACACATTAGCCATTGGCAAGGAAACTCTGTACATGGTTTTAAAAGACGTCCTCATATAAACTCTCTAATATGAGAAGGACTCTTACCACAATCTCTCTGTCTTTCTGTCGCTCTCTCTCCATCTCTCTCTGTCTGTCTCTGACTGTCTCTTACCACAGTCTCTCTGTCTGTCTCTGTCTGTCTCTGACTGTCTCTGTCTGTCTCTGACTGTCTCTTACCACAGTCTCTCCGTCTCTCTCTGTCTGTCTCTGACTGTCTCTTACCACAGTCTCTCTGTCTGTCTCTGACTCTCTGACTGTCTCTTACCACAGTCTCTCTGTCTCTGACTGACTCTTACCACAGTCTCTCTGTCTGTCTCTGACTGTCTCTGACTGTCTCTGACTGTCTCTTACCACAGTCACTCTGTCTGTCTCTGACTGACTCTTACCACAGTCTCTCTGTCTGTCTCTGTCTGTCTGTTACCACAGTCTCTCTGACTGTCTCTGACTGTCTCTTACCACAGTCACTCTGTCTGCCTCTGACTGTCTCTGACTGTCTCTGTCTGTCTCTGACTGTCTGTTACCACAGTCTCTCTGTCTGTCTCTGACTGTCTCTTACCACAGTCTCTCTATCTGTCTCTGACTGTCTCTTACCACAGTCTCTCTGTCTGTCTCTGTCTGTCTGTTACCACAGTCTCTCTGTTTGTCTCTGACTGTCTCTTACCACAGTCTCTCTATCTGTCTCTGACTGTCTCTTACCACAGTCTCTCTGTCTGTCTCTGACTGTCTCTTACCACAGTCTCTCTGTCTGTCTCTGACTGTCTCTTACCACAGTCTCTCTGTCTGTCTCTGACTGTCTCTTACCACAGTCTCTCTGTCTGTCTCTGACTAACTCTTACCACAGTCTCTCTGTCTGTCTCTGACTGTCTCTGACTGTCTCTGACCGTCTCTTACCACAGTCTCTCTGTCTGTCTCTGACTAACTCTTACCACAGTCTCTCTGTCTGTCTCTGACTGTCTCTTACCACAGTCTCTCTGACTGTCTCTTACCACAGTCTCTCTGACTGTCTCTGACTGTCTCCTACCACAGTCTCTCTGTCTGTCTCTGTCTGTCTCTGACTGTCTCTGTCTGTCTGTTACCACAGTCTCTCTGTCTGTCTCTGACTGTCTCTTACTACAGTCTCTCTGTCTGTCTCTGACTGTCTCCTACCACAGTCTCTCTGTCTGTCTCTGTCTGTCTCTGACTGTCTCTGTCTGTCTCTGACTGTCTCTTACCACAGTCTCTCTGTCTGTCTCTGACTGTCTCTTACCACAGTCTCTCTGTCTGTCTCTGACTGTCTCTTACCACAGTCTCTCTGTCTGTCTCTGACTGTCTCTTACCACAGTCTCTCTGTCTGTCTCTGACTGTCTCTGACTGTCTCTTACCACAGTCTCTCTGTCTGTCTCTAACTGTCTCCTACCACAGTCTCTCTGTCTGTCTCTGTCTGTCTCTGACTGTCTTTGTCTGTCTCTTACCACAGTCTCTCTGTCTGTCTCTGTCTGTCTGTTACCACAGTCTCTCTGTCTGTCTCTGACTGTCTCTTACCACAGTCTATCTGTCTGTCTCTGACTGTCTCTGACTGTCTCTTACCACAGTCTCTCTGTCTGTCTCTGACTGTCTCTTACCACAGTCTCTCTGTCTGTCTCTGACTGTCTCTTACCACATTCTCTCTGTCTGTCTCTGACTGTCTTTTACCACAGTCTCTCTGTCTGTCTCTGACTGTCTCTCTCTTTGTCTGTCTCTAACTGTCTCCTACCACAGTCTCTCTGTCTGTCTCTGACTGTCTCTTACCACAGTCTCTCTGTGTGTCTCTCTCTCTCTCTCTCTGTCTGTCTCTGACTGTCTCTGTCAGTCTGTCGCTCTCTCTCCCTCGCGCTGTATGGGTCTGTCTCTGACTGTCTCTGTCAGTCTGTCGCTCTCTCTCGCGTTGTATGGGTCTGTCTCTGACTGTCTCTGTCAGTCTGTCGCTCTCTCTCCCTTGCGCTGTATGGGTCTGTCTCTGACTCTCTCTGTCAGTCTGTCACTCTCTCTCCCTCGTGTATGGGTCTGCCTCTGACTGTCTCTGTCAATCTGTCGCTCTCTCTCCCTCGCGCTGTATGTGTCTGTCTCTTTCTGTATCTCTCTCTCTCTCCCTCTGTCTCTCATTCTCAACTGATTCTCTGTCCTTTTCCCTTCTCCTTCCATAGTTGTTACATCCTCCTCACACCTCAACGACAACCTTCTCCTTCTTCCTGTTGTGTACTTCTTTTAGAACAGTACACCCTGCCTCCTTCTCCTTTTCCTCCTTAGCAAACAGTACATCCCTCCCTCTGCTCCTTCCCAGAAAACCTCCCCTCTGTCCCCTCCCTCACTCCCGCCCTAGATGTCACCTTTCTCTCCTTCCTCCTCCCCTCCAATCCGCACCTGCCTCCCTTCATCCTCTCTTCCTCTCCTCCACTCCAAACATCAGTTCTCCTCCTCCTCTCCTCCCCCTCTCGTTGGCTTGATGAATGGCTTCACTGCAAGGAAAGTGCTGATTTTCCTCCCTCTGTCTGATTTTTGCTGGCTGTTATTCATTTCAAACACTCAGAGAAAAGCAAGTGAGTCAATCAATAAGGAAATGAACACACTGAACAGCATTGGCTCTTACAGTTATTCCCCCTGTGCCCATGTCCTCCACAAGGCCAGACTGCTGTTTACACACATACTGTATATGTGTGTACATATATGTTTCTATAGATTCCCTCTATAGCTTCTCCACACTTCAGTGTGTTAGACGTATATGAATAGGATTGTATTGGGCAGGTTGACCAATTATAAACCTCTGTATACACAATTATTTCATAGTATTCATGATCGTTCATAAACATCAATGAGACCGAATATGACTGACCCAAACCAAAGCAGAGGATTTCTTAAGATGTTATATCCAGTGTCTGGTAATGTGGAGTTCATTAAGACACACTGAAGTGACAGAGTCCGTGTGTAGACTAGTGCATATGTGGACCGTTGTATCCCGCACCTCCAGGGAAGGAGAGGTGGGAGAGCAGAGCAGAGTAAACAGGCATAGAGAGAGCCAGCGGTGCTCTGTGTCGTAGTTAGTCTTTCACACTAACACCATCTGAAGCCATCAGGTGACCTCCACGCGTCACAGAATCTCCCTGGAGGAGGACTCAGCAGTGAAGGAAGGGAAAGAGGGAGGGGAGAGAGAGAGCATTCCTGACGGAGGAGGACGTTCAGACAGTGAAGGAAGGAAAGGAAGAGAGGGAGACGGAGGAGAGACAGTGAAGGAAAGGAAAGAGGAGGGGAGGGAGAGCCTGACGGAGGAGGACATTCAGACAGTGAAGGAAGGGAAAGAGGGCCATTCCTGACGGAGGAGGACATTCAGACAGTGAAGGAAGGGAAAGAGGGAGGGGAGAGAGAGAGCCATTCCTGACGGAGGAGGACATTCAGACAGTGAAGGAAGGGAAAGAGGGAGGGGAGAGAGAGAGCCATTCCTGACGGAGGAGGACATTCAGACAGTGAAGGAAGGGAAAGAGGGAGGGGAGAGAGAGGAAAGTCTGCTCCCAGACCAGAGTTATGACGGCACATTAAAGGGGATGGTGTGCACAATCCGGCCATAGCTTTATGTCTAAGTGCACATTAGTTATAGTCCACTGTTAATGTTCTGTGCACAATCCTTTATGTAATAACCACAAACACATAATGGCCTAACAGTTGTAGTGTTGTCCGACATTTTTAGTGAGGTCAGCTCATTTAATGCATTTCTATACAATTTAAAAACTCTAAAATGCTATTTGGAGAACACCTAAAACAAGCAAAAATAACCCCAGCCATTATCACATTGGTTGCTGTAGCTTCAATCTCCTCAGTCGATCTACAAACACATAGCCTGCTAGCTATACAATTAGCTGCTACACATTAACTCACATGAACTCAGCACCGGGATTCAACACTATAATTTAAAACATACTGAGGGATCTGTTTGCAGAAAAAGTATTTTATTAACCAATTTCCTGCAATTCTACACATTTTGCGATAACTTATGTCAGGTTAATATGACATCTGAGTTAGAGTGACAAATAAAATCAATGTGAACCCCCTGAAGGTCCGGGCCCCTGGGCACGTGGCCTGCATGCCCAGTCCACAATTTGGCCATGATTACAACAATAGATAGGCTAGACTAAGTACGCTAATATACCAATGTAAAAAATGTGAACTGACATGGGCTAATTGAGGGACTATCAGTGAGTGACATATAACGAGAGGAAAACTGCTACCATCAAGTTTCCAATTGCACCCTGTGTGTTCTAGTGTTCTAATTCTCAACAGTAAGTTGAGAACCTGACTTATTGAAACTACAAAATGGCCGAGGTCTGAACCTCATATGTAGCTACAGCCCTGCCTGCTTCTCATAGGTGATAGAGATTATGCAAGAGGTGAAGAGGGCATTCGTCAGCATTGTTTAATTCATTTTCTAATTAACACTGTTGTCAAAAAAATATATATATATTATCCTGCCCTCTGAGACACAAAAATAAAACTCGGCAGATATCATCACCGTATTTACAATGTGTTGAGATGAATCTCTTCGTCTGTGTCTAAGTAGAATCACACACTCTTCTCATTGGTCTGGCTAACACTCCCATTCTGCTACCAGGCTTGTGTTTCAGCTGGTTTCTGTAATGATAACAATATTTGGTATCGAATTAATGAGCGTTCTGCTTGCTTGAAGCCAGCACTCTGCTGCCCAACCCACCATAGATTTAAAGCAAACAATTAATGGGTAATGCATCTAAATGAAGTCATATTGTTATCAGCTCGTATATTTGGGAGGCTCAGCTCGTAAATCAATGTGTGTGAATTCAGCAGAATGGGCTACTGAGGAGATGGTAGCCCATAGAACCCCAGGATTTTAGTTAATAGAGTGAACAGAGCGAGAGAAAGACATGGATAGAGAGAGAAGGGGAGAGAAGGAGAAGAGGAAAGAAGATTAAACAGAAAAACATCAAGAAAGATTAAAAGAAAAATAAGCATCATAGAGAGGGAACAAGAAACATGATTTTGAAATGATGACACTTTGGGTGTTCCTGCAGCAGGCATTTGTGAGGGAGAGGAGTGGGGGACAGGAGGGATAGAGGGAGAGGAGTGGGGGACAGGAGGGAGAGAGGGAGAGGAGTGGGGGAAAGGAGGGAGAGAGGGAGAGGAGTGGGGGACAGGGGGTGGGAGGGAGAGGAGTGGGGGACAAGAGGGAGAGAGGGAGAGGAGTGGGGGACAAGAGGGAGAGAGGGAGAGGAGTGGGGGACAGGAGGGAGAGGAGTGGAGGACAGGAGGGAGAGAGGGACAAGAGTGGGGGACATGAGGGAGAGAGGGAGAGGCGTGGGGGACAGGAGGGAGAGAAGTGGGGGACAGGAGGGAGAGGAGTGGGGGACAGGAGGGAGGGAGAGAGGGAGAGGAGTGGGGGACAAGAGGGAGAGAGGGAGAGGAGTGGGGGACAGGAGGGAGAGAGGGAGAGGAGTGGGGGACAGGAGGGAGAGGAGTGGGGGACAGGAGGGAGAGAGGGAGAGGAGTGGGGGACAGGAAGGAGAGAGGGGGAGGATTGGGGGACAGGAGGGAGAGAGGGAGAGGAGTGGGGGACGTGAGAGAGAGAGGGAGAGGAGTAGGGGACAGGAGGGAGAGAGGGAGATGTGTGGGGGACAGGAAGGAGAGGGGGAGAGGAGTGGGGGACAGGAGGGAGAGAGGGAGAGGAGTAGGGGACAGGAGGGAGAGAGGGAGAGGAGTGGGGGACAGGAGGGAGAGAGGGAGAAGAGTGGGGGACATGAGGGAGAGATGGAGAAGAGTGGGGGACAGGAGCGAGAGGGGGAGAAGAGTGGGGGACATGAGGGAGAGAGGGAGAGGAGTGGGGGACACGGGGGGACAGCAGAGGGAAAGGGAGAGGAGTGGGGGACATGAGGGAGAGAGGGAGAGGAGAGAGGGACAGGAGGGAGAGAGGGAGAGGAGAGGGGGACAGGAGAGGAGTGGGGGACAGGAGGGAGAGAGGGAGAGGAGGGGGACATGAGGGAGAGGGGGAGCAGAGTGGGGGACATGAGGGAGGAGTGGGGGAGGAGGGGGGACAGGAGCGAAAGGGAGAGGAGTGGGGGACAGGAGGGAGAGGGGAGTGGGGGACAGGAGGGAGAGAGGGAGAGGGAGTGGGGGACAGGAGGGGGGACAGGAGGGGAAAGGGAGAGGAGTGAGTGGGGAACAGGAGGGGGGACAGGAGAGGGAAAGGGAGAGGAGTGGGGGAGGAGGGGGACAGGAGGGGACAGGAGAGGGGGGGACAGGAGGGGGACAGGAGAGGGAAAGGGAGAGGAGTGGGGCACAGGAGGGAGAGAGGGAGAGGAGTGGGGGACAGGAGGGGGGACAGGAGAGGGAAAGGGAGAGGAGAAGGGGACAAGAGTGAGAGAGGGAGATGAGTGGGGGACTGGAGGGAGAGAGTGAGAGGAGTGGGAGACAGGAGGGGGGACAGGAGAGGGAAAGAGAGAGGAGTGGGGGACAGGAGGGAGAGAGGGAGAGGAGTGGGGGACAGGAGGGGGGACAGGAGAGGGAAAGGGAGAGGAGTGGGGGACAGGAGGGGGGACAGGAGAGGGAAAGGGAGTGGAGTGGGGGACAGGAGGGGGGACAGGAGGTGGGACAGGAGGGAAGGGAGAGGAGTGGGGGACAGGAGGGAGAGAGGGAGAGGAGTGGGGGACAGGAGGGGGACAGGAGATTGAGAGGAGTAGGGGACAGGAGTGAGAGAGGGAGATAAGTGGTGGACAGGAGAGGGAGAGACACCCGTCTTTTGCTCTCAAATTTAGAGCCCTAATGCCCTTTCCCCTTTGACCTACTGCTGTCCTTTCTATGACCATGACTAATGGAAAACAACCCCCTCCACTGGAATATCACTATACAGACTGGTGAGGTGCCTGCCTGTTACTATTGTGGACCCTGGGGAGTAGAGAGGTAGAGAGAGATGGATGGAGGGAGTGGTCGCGAAGCAGAGGGGGAGGAGGGAGTGGTAGAGACAGAAGGAGATAGACGAGGAGGAAGTGTTTTGTGGAGGGAGAGATAGAGGGAAGAGGAGAATGGGAAGAGGTAGAGAGGGAAGAGGGGAAGAAGAGGGTGTGTTTTGTGAAGGAGGGGGGAGGAGAGGAAAAGGAGGGAGTGGTAAACAGAGAGGAGGAGAGTGGGGAGGAGAGAGAGGGGGAGGGGTAGCCTATATGAGCAGGACCAGCGGGGGTGGTGGAGCCTGTATGTCTGCTTCATGCCTCTCTGAGCCCAGACATAACCATTGTGTTTACAAGCCTCCGTTGCTCTTACTTTTAAATGATTGGTGTGGGGGACGCGTGGAGGGCAGGGAGGGAGGAGTATATACTTATCTTCTCTCTCCCTCTCTTTCATAGTTCTGGTTAACCAGGCTTAAGAATGCTCTTTGTGTTTTCTAATGATAGACTCTGGGTACTGACTGACTGAGCCTATGAGAGACCCTAAAGACCATAGCCTCAGTGACTGAGCTCTCCAGAGAGGAGGGAGAAGGAAGGCTCTGTTTTGAACAGTGGCTTTGCTGGGCCTCAACTGAGAGAGGGGCTATGGGGAGGCCATGGTGTCTCCCATGCAACTTGGGCAGGCATGTCATGTAGTGGAGCAAGACATACACTAAATGACCAAAAGTCTGTAGACACCTGCTCGTCGAACATCTCACTCGAAAGTCATGGTCATTAATATGGAGTTGGTTCCCCCTTGCTCCTATAACAGCCTCCACTCTTCTGGGAAGGCTTTCCACTAGATCCGGCCATGATTGGGAGTCCCATAGGGTGGTGCACAATTGGCCCACCATCGCCCGGGTTAGGCCGATGTAAGCCGTCATTGTAAATAAGAATTTGTTCTTAACTGACTTGCCTAGTTATATAAAGGTCACATTTTCTTTAAAATAAGTATGTTGGAACATTTCTTCCATTCAGCCACAAGAGCATTAGTGAGGTCGGGGACTGATGTTGGGCGGTTAGACCTGGCTCGCAGTCAGGCGTTCTAATTCATCTCAAAGGTGTTCGATGGGGTTGAGGTCAGGGCTCTGTGCAGGCCAGTCAAGGTCTTCTACACCGATCTTGACATAACATTCCTGTATGGACCTCGCTTTGTGCACGGTGGCATTGTCAGACGTTTCCACTTCACAGCACTTACAGTTGACCAGTTGACCGGGGCAGCTCTAGCAGGGCAGACATTTGAGGAACTGACTTGTTGGAAAGGTGGCATCCTATGACGGTGCCACGTTGAAAGTCACTGAGCTCTTCAGTAAGGCCATTCTACTACCAATGTTTGTCTATGAAAGCTGCATGGCTGTGGGCTCGATTTTATACACCTGTCAGCAACGGTGTGGCTGAAATAGCCGAATCTACTCATTTGAAGGGGTGTCCACATGCTATTGTATGTCTGGTGGCCGTTAAAACACAGGACCAAAAAATAATCATGGTAGACCCCCCACAATGGTTTACTGAGTCTCGGGGCTGAAGGAAACCTTTCACTGTGTGTGTTTGTATCTCTCTCTCTGTCTCTGTCTCTGTCTCTGTCTCTGTCTCGCACTCTGTCTCTCTCTCGCTCTCTGTCTCTCTGTCTTTCTCTCTTTCTCTCTGTGCTGGGTGATGCTCTTATCATCATCTACTCTGGACATTGACTATTAAAGGAGAGAGGTGAGTTCGCCATCTCAGATACTCTCCGGTAGCGAGGAGAAGAGTGTAGTGCAGCCTAGAATGACATTAGCGTTAACAAACCAGAATGAATTCTGGAAGAAAGAAAAACAGAAGGAGATACCACTCTGGCCACAAGTATTTCTGTCTGTCTGTCTGTCTGTCTGGAAGGATGGATGGATGGATGACACTAATAACTCCAGACAGACCATAGTTAGCTCAGCTGGTCTCTATGGATATGAGTTGTCTGTTTGTTGGAATGTTAGCTTTGCTCTTCTTTACTTGGTACGGCTCTTGTTTGTAAACACAAATGCATCACTTCTTTTCTGTGTGGCCTGGAGGGAGAATAAACCACGCTCTGCACTGCTTTCTTACTGAAACAACGTGCCCCATGTCTTACACACAATACACACTCCCCTCTTATACACACATATGTCCCCCCTGGTCTACACACTCCCACCTCAACTTACACACTACCTGTCTGCCTCACCTTGAGGGAGGGCACATTATAGGACTCTGCAC
Organism: Oncorhynchus masou masou; assembly: GCF_036934945.1. Classification (NCBI taxonomy): domain Eukaryota; kingdom Metazoa; phylum Chordata; class Actinopteri; order Salmoniformes; family Salmonidae; genus Oncorhynchus; species Oncorhynchus masou. Next base: position 29,663,839 of record NC_088213.1, read on the forward strand.
AGACATTAGTCATACAAGCCCCTGCAGAACCCTCCCCCAGTCTTACACACATCAAATCTGTATACACAGACACATCCTCCCTGTTGGTAATATCAGTCGGCTTCACCATCTCAGTCTTACAGCAGGGGATTGTCTCGGGACAATGAGTGCTCAATATTGATGCTCAATATGCACTTACTGCTAGGGTGTAGGAGAACACAACCTTAGATAGCTAGCCATCTCTCTCTCTCTCTCTCTCTCTCTCTCTCTCTCTCTCTCTCTCTCTATTTAGACTCTCCCATCTCATCTGTTTAGATGATGGGAGAGGCGTGTGTATGTCCCATCAGACATTTAGATCCTTACGTGTTAGATGTGTACATGTTGTAAACAGTTGTGGTATTACCTCATGCAGTGGTGACTGAGGGGACAACCGCTCATAATAATAGCTGGAACGACACGAATGGAATGGCACCAAACCATGTGTTTGATGTATTTGATACCATTCCACTCATTCCTCTCCAGTCATTACCATGAACCAGTCCTCCCCAATTAAGGTACCACCAACCTCCTATGTACATTCAGATCTCATCCTCTTCCTCATCTCTGGCAGAATGTTCAGCTCCAATTACTATAAAGAGAGGGAGTGTGTGTGTGTGTGCGTGTGTGTGTTTGTACAATCCGTGTGGGCCTCTATCTCCTGTCCAGGGTGTGAGCACATGGAGGTCAGAGGCAGGGCTGGCTGTGTCTCCATTCCCACGGCTGCTGCCTCACAGCCACATTGGTCACAGGAGGATGAAAAGACTATGGATTTTTCCTCTTCTTTGCATTCTCCGGAGCAGGCAGATTAGACAGGAGATACGTGGAGCCTGACCCATTCAAAGCAGCTCTAAGCTCAACATTGTAGTGCTGCCTAACCCGCCTCTCTGGTTCAGGGAGCAACACACAGGCATACACACACACACACACACACACACACACACACACACACACACACACACACACACACACACACACACACACACACACACACACACACACACACACACACACACACACACACACACACACACACACACACACACACACACACACACACACACACACACAGGTAGGCAGGCACTCATGCATTCAAACTCACACACACACACGCATACTCAAATCAAATCAAAGGTTATTTGTCACATGCGCCGAATACAACAGGTATTCGAACAGACCTTACAGTGAAATGCTTACTTACAGGCTCTAACCAATAGTGCGAAAAAAATGGTATGTGTGTGTGTGTGTAGGTAAGTAAAGAACCAACAACAACGAGACGGCCTACAGGGAGAAGGTGAGGAACCTCGGAGTGTGGTGTCAGGAAAATAACCTCACACTCAACGTCAACAAAACAAAGGAGATGATCGTGGACTCCAGGAAACAGCAGAGGGAGCACCCCCCTATCCACATCGACGGGACAGTAGTGGAGAGGGTAGTAAGTTTCAAGTTCCTCGGCGTACACATCACGGACAAACTGAATTGGTCCACCCACACAGACAGCATTGTGAAGAAGGCGCAGCAGGGCCTTTTCAACCTCAGGAGGCTGAAGAAATTTGTCTTGTCACTAAAATGCACAGATGCACAATCGAGAGCATCCTGTCGGGCTGTATCACAGCCTGGTACGGCAACTGTTCCACGCACAACCGTAAGGCTCTCCAGAGGGTAGTGAGGTCTGCACAACGCATCACCGGGGGCAAACTACTTGCCCTTCAGGACATCTACACCACCCGATGTCACAGGAAGGCCATAAAGATCATAAAGGACAACAACCACCCGAGCCACTGCCTGTTCACCCCGCTATCATCCAGAAGGCGAAGTCAGTACAGGTGCATCAAAGCTGGGACCGAGAGACTGAAAAACAGCTTCTATCTCAAGGCCATCAGACTGTTAAACAGCCACCACTAACATTGAGTTGCTGCTGCCAACATAATGACTCAAATCCAGCCACTTTAACAATGTAAAAATTGATGAAAAATGTATCACTAGCCACTTTAAACAATGCCACTTCATATGATGTTTACATACCCTACATTACTCATCTCATATGTATATACTGTACTCTATACCATCTACTGCATCTTGCCATCTTGATGTAATACATGTATCACTAGCCACTTTAAACAATGCCACTTCATATGATGTTTACATACCCTACATTACTCATCTCATATCTATATACTGTATACTATACCACCTACTGAATCTTGCCTATGCCGTTCTTTACCATCACTCATTCATATATTTTTATGTAAATATTCTTCATCCCTTTACACTTGTGTGTATAAGGTAGTTGTGAATTTTTAGGTAAGATTATTCGTTGGTTATTACTGAATAGTCGGAACTAGAAGCACAAGCATTTCGCTACACTCGCATTAACATCCGCTAACCATGTGTATGTGACCAATACAATTTGATTTGATTTGATTTGGAAATAAAACTACAGAAAAATGACATTTGAAAATAAGAGTATCAAGGCTATATACAGACACCAGTTAGTCAGACATATTGAGGTAGTATGTACATGTAGATTTCGTTAAAGTGACTATCCATAGATGATGAACAGAGAGAGAGAGTAGCAGTAGCGTAAAGAGGGGTTGGCGGGTGGTGGGACACAATGCAGATAGCCCGGTTAGCCAATGTGCGGGAGCACTGGTTGGTCGAACCAATTGAGGTAGTATGTACATGAATGTATAGTTAAAGTGACTATGCATATAAGATTAACAGAGAATAGCAGCAGCGTAAAGGAGGGGTTGTGGGGGGCACACAATGTAAATAGTCATTTGGTTACCTGTTCAGGAGTCTTATGGCTTGGGGGTAAAAACTGTTGAGAAGCCTTTTTGTCCTAGACTTGGCACCGGTACCGCTTGCCTTGCGGTAGTAGAGAGATCAGTCTATGACTGGGTTGGCTGGGGTCTTTGACCATTTTTAGGGCCTTCCTCTGACACCGCCTGGTGTAGAGGTCCTGGATGGCAGGCAGCTTTGCCCCAGTGATGTACTGGGCTGTACTCACTACCCTCTGTAGTGTCTTGCGGTCTGAGGCTGAGCAATTGCTTTTCCAGGTAGTGATGCAACCGCTCAGGATGCTCTCGATGTTGCAGCTGTAGAACCTTTTGAGGATCTCAGGACCCATGCCAAATCTTTAGTTTCCTCAGGGGGAATAGGCCTTGTCGTGCCCTCTTCACAACTGTCTTGGTGTGTTTGGACCATTCTAGTTTGTTATTGATGTGGACACCAAGGAATTTGAAGCTCTCAACCTGCTCCACTACAGCCCCGTCGATAATATGCACACACACACATGCAGGCCGGCATGGACACCACACTCACCGACACATTCTCTCTCTCTCTAATAAAGTTTATCTTGTTTCAAAATGTGGCCAAACAGTACATGGGTGAAACACTAACCTCTTAACCTTGGATGTGAATGTTTAAGTGAGGAAGCTGAGCTTGTTGTCAACACATTCACACACTGACTGTACACACAAAGACAAAAATACACAAACACACAAACATTCCCTAGCATACACTTATGGAGACTGACACGTACTCTATGTCGGCAGACACACAAACTGGGAAAAACATGAATTGGAACGAGAGAAAAAGAGAATGGAGAAAAAGGGGAGGGAGACGTATGGGGGAGGGAGAAAGAAAGACAGAAATATTGAGGGAGGTAGGCAGAGACAGAGCGAGAATTCAAAGGCCCGTTGCCTTCACAAGCAATTAGAATAATTTCAAATGAATATGAAAGCGTGCGCTGCAGTCTTATCTGCATCCCGAGGAGAAGGCTCTCCTCCTCCTCAATCAACATGCATGAGTGGCCTCCCTGACGGAAACACTGACACCCTGCCATATGCTGGGTTCCTCTCTCTTTTCCCTCTGTCTTCAGCTCGCAGCTCTCGCCCTGTAAAAAATACTACAAATCCATGCACACAGACAGGTTGTCATACAGAGAGTGCTAGGGAGAGGCTGTAATGTGGCTGTAACTGAACTGTCTCTGAACTGTCTTGTTCCGAATTCTATTGTTCAGTATTTTTTGTAAATCTTGCTTTCACCTCAGCGAAAACTATTTCTCAGACAGCAGGCTGTCCGGTTGACCAGTGTCTACATAGCAGTGGCGTGTATTCATGGATGCCAAGGGAAGTGTTTCATAAATTACCTTAAATTCGCAAGAGGCTGAATGTATCTCACCGGAGAAAGCATCCTAGCGAACGAAACAACGCCCCTCTGTTTCTGTATGTGTAGCGTATCTATCTGATGCTGTCTGGTCAGAAAGAGTATGACATTGTTGCTGCCTCTACCATTGAATGCAAGGGAAGCCAGTGGGCATTAGGATTCCCTTGATAAAAAAAAGTATAAAATAATATCCAATCAGCTTTCAGCTAAACTGAGTGAGCTCAGCGCAGCAGACCAATCACAAAACAAGCCAAACGTCATTATTGACAGAAAAAACTTGAATTGTTGTATGTCGTTGTGTTGTTGACCTCCGGTTGTTAGCTAGCTAGCTAAATTCGTCTCTTTCTTAAATTAGCTATGGATGGAGAAAGGGATTTGGACTTGTGGTTTTAATTCATTCTCCGTACTGGCCAATGATTATACCGGTGATTCTGATCCAACCATTAATGTCCATCCTGACCTGAGAGGATGGAAATGTAACTTGTAGCTAGATGTAATATGCTAATGTTAACTAGCTAACCTGGCATTATGTTTGCCATGAAAGGAAGTTAGGCTAGCAAGTATTTTAGCCATAGACAGTTTAGGCAACATGAAAGAGGAGGATGGCATTGGCGGGATCTCTTCAAGTAGGGTGTGTCAATATGTTTTTTCTACTTGCACACAGGCACACACACCACACACACACACACACACACAGAAATCAGTACCCTGGACAGCCATATCATATTTAGCTTAACGTTGACTGGACTAAGTAGTTTTTGTTATCTTTTAGTTGTCACTGTATAGACAAAGCAGAGGTGATTTGATGATGTTGATGATGTTGAAGTTGAAAAGGTGCTGGAATAGTGGAGGCAGCAGCTGTTTTCCTTGTAACTTGCGGTGCCTCTGTGGTTCTAAATCAATAGTTGTTTAGTAGTCCAAAAATGTGGGAAACATTACCTTACTTGACCATGCTGTAGGTCATGTAACTGTTACATGCAATATGTTCTGTGGACAGATGTTGCTCTCCGGTTTTGTACTGAAAAAATGGTGTAGTTGAATTCATTCTGCCACTGTGTCTTATTATTGTCTCGGCATTAGGCCTATATATCACGATGTCAAGGTGTATGAACTAACAGGTTATAGAGCAAACAGCACAGTCATCACAACACATAGGTTGTAATGTGTGTTTTTCTTCTGGATTTTACCCACTCACCACTAGATACATAGCAAAGAAGATGTCGACCATTTACAGTAATGTGACCGTCATTTCAACATCTCCTCCATGTAAAATGATGATGGGATAAAGTGGGATAAAGTTGCAGGGCGAGAGTATTGTTGATGGAAAGATGTGTTTTTGTGATCGTCTGTGTGTGCGTACGTGACCGTGTGTCTGTGTTTGTGACTGTTTGTGACCGTTGCTGGTTTCTGGATGTTGGGCGACGTGTGAATCACTGGTAGGATGTGTCGTTCACAACCCACTTGAAACTGCCATCATCAGCGTGTGTGTGTGTTTGTGTCAGGGGGGGTAGGCACTGGGGAGTCAGGCTCAACCACTCAGATTGAGCAACAAAAAAAGAATGTATATATATATAAAGAGAGAGAGAGAGTAGAGTACACACTGGCATGTACATTACCTAGAAGTATCAGTGCATACTGAACACAATCTGATGTCACAATCTCTCTCACACACACACACACACACACACACACACACAAACCAGTGGCGTAGCCAGAAACTCGTTGGTGGGTGGGCCTGCAGAAATGTTGGTCCAGTTTGGAACAGTGACAAGTAAAGATCGCAATATATACACATGCAAAAGGCTCTTCTGAGTGCATGTCTTTTCAACTACTAGTAGACCTACACATTCTAGTAGTATCTCTCTCTCTCTCCTGTGAATCCTTCGGTACCAGGGCAGGTTGGCAGGCAGGCAGGCAGCTTGTCTCCGTCTGCGTCATTAGGGATCCTGCTCGTTGTCACGGACACACAGAGGGCATTCGCTGCCATGCCATGCGTGGGACAGGAAGTGTGTGTGGCGAGAATGACATAAGCAGAGCGCAGTGCTCTTCCCTGGCACCATAATTTCACTACACCTAGAGTACATATGAGGGGTCAAGGACGAGACACAAACACACGTGCAAACACACACACACAGACACGCACACAGACACACGCATTACTATTGATACAAGCTAATGCGATCACAAATAGTCTATATGTATAAGAGTGTGTGTCTGTGTATGTTTTGTCTGTGTGTATTTGTCTGTGTCCACACACTCTTGGCAGCAACGGGCACACACACTGTGTGCGTGCTGTAAATAGGCGGTGTGTGTTGTGGGTCTCTGCTGTGTTGGGGCCAATTTTAGAGCTCAAGCAGGAAACCAGGCCACTCTGACAGCCATGCACCCTGCCAGCCAGTACTGAACACAACTCACCAGTTCCAGAACCTTCTGTCTCACACACAGCAATACACACACACTACACAACAGATACATACACACACACATTTTAATAAAATTTCATTGGTACCACCACTTCTCCACAACATCATTCTACCATTTAATTTCTCTGATATTCAATCATGCATTTTCCCTGTTGCCTGCAAATTCTGCAGCACGGCTCTACTATAATCCTGCTTCTCTGAGCTGTGCAGAATCCTTTCCTGGAAGGACCTTGAACTAGAGGCCCCCTGCTGAGCCACTCTGGGGTCCCTGTCCCCTGCCTGTCCTCCTAGCTGCCTTTTAGGACTGTACATGGCTCCCTACCTGGGGATTTATTAAACATTTACAGCCCCGCTAGCCAGGGTGCTTTAGTCAGTGGCTTTCTCTAGTAACCTACCAGACTCTACCCTCATGTTACCACAGGGAATTTGTCTGCACCTCTAGGTTTGCCATTTATGATACTTTAGCTGCTAGAAAGCTGTTTTAGTTTGGTACAGCATGGTCATGGAATTGACCCATTTTTAATATTGTGGAATATTGTTATCCTGTATTACATTGTTACACCCCTCTAATACTGTGGCCAGTTATACTCATGTGGCCAAGACAGGCATTGTACTGCAGCAGAGAATAATTCCCTTGGAGAAATTCCTTCAGAACACAGTGACACACTGATCTGAGCTCAGTCGGATTGGGGCCGAAATGAAGCAAGTCAAAAGAGTCCCATCCTAAAGGACACCACAATGGCTGCCCGTCTACATCAGAGTTGGGGTAGCGCCAGCACACAGCTCTTCAAAGGGACAAGAAGTGGAGTTCCAGTCGCCAGCCTCTCATATTTGGGAGGGAGAAATTCTTCTCTGCGCTCCTGCCTCTCTCTATAATTACAGTATGTGCATGGTGATGTGCTTTTTACAGGCTGCCTAACAGTGGGAAATTATCTGGTAGGAACAGAGCCCAATTAATTGTGGCACTTTGCAGGCGTACTTGTGCGAAAACATTGTAATGACACTTACCGGGAAATTGGCTCCGGTTGAATATATTGAATAAATAAAGTCTGGAGGTTAAACAACCTTCACGATGTCACAGAATAAAACGGCTTCAGAGTATCGCTGTCTATCATTCTCTCTCATTCTCTTGTTCTCTTACAGTCTCTCTCTGCATATGGAGAGAACACACATCCTTTCCATTTTCCCTACAAGACTGCAGTGTGTGTGTGTTTGTGTTTGTGTCAGTGCATGTGTTAGAGACATAGATATATCTCTGTTGCTATATCTCCCTTGCTGTATATTCTTTGTATATTCAGTGGAATGTTTTAGGGTAACTGAGAATGATAGCAGAGGTTTATAAAAGGAAGCAGGACCTGTTTGGGGGTCAATGACAAGCTATGTCACGCCACAGTGAGTGCCTGTTGTGGGCCTATAAAACATCGATGCGTCAGCACTTTGAGAGAAAAGCACCTTTTGTCTCTGGCATCACTGGGGGACAGTGTGGGTATCTGCCCAGGCTCACACCTTTGCCCACACTCCCCCTTTGCTTTGAAGCCCCTAAATAAGATCTGGTGCAACCAATTACCTTCAGAAGTCAAATAATTAGTTAATAAATAAAGTCCACCTGTGTGTATTCTAAGTATCACATGATCTCAGAATATACAGTGGAAGTCGGAAGTTTACACACACTTAGGTTGGAGTCATTAAAACTCGTTTTTTCAACCACTCCACAAGTTTCTTGTTAACAAACTATAGTTTTGGCAAGTCGGTTAGTACATCTACTTTTGCATGACACCAGTCATTTTTCCAACAATTGTTTACAGACAGATTATTTCACTTATAATTCACTGTATCACAATTCCAGTGGGTCAGTATACATACACTAAGTTGACTGTGCCTTTAAACAGCTTGGAAAATTCCAGAAAATTATGTCATGGCTTTAGAAGCTTCTAATTTGAGTCAATTGGAGGTGTACCTGTGGATGTATTTCAAGGCCAACCTTCAAACTCAGGGCCTCTTTGCTTGACATCATGGGAAAATCAAAAGAAATCAGCCAAGACCTCAGAAAAAAATTGTAGACCTCCAAAGGTTTGGTTCGTCCTTGGGAGCAATTTCCAAACGCCTGAAGGTACCACATTCATCTGTACAACCAATAGTACGCATGTATAAACACCATGGGACCACGCAGCCACCATACCGCTCAAGAAGGAGACACGTTCTGTCTCCTAGAGATGAACGTACTTTGGTGCGAAAAGTGCAAATCAGTCCCAGAACAACAGCAAAGGACCTTTGTGAAGATGCTGGAGGAAACAGGTACAAACGCATCTATTTCTACAGTAAAACGAGTCCCATATCGACATAAGCTGAAAGACAGCTCAGCAAGGAAGAAGCCTCTGCTCCAAAATCACCATAAAATAAGCGGACTACGGTTTGCAACTGCACATGGGGACAAAGATCTTACTTTTTGGAGAAATGTCCTCTGGTCTGATAAAACAAAAATAGAACTGTTTGGCCATAATGGCCATCGTTATGTTTGGAGGGAAAAGGGGGAGGGCTTGCAAGCCGAAGAACACATTTACATTTACATTTAAGTCACTTAGCAGACGCCATCCCAACCGTGAAGCACGAGGGTAGCAGCATCATGTTGTGGGGGTGCTTTGCTGCAAGATGTACTGGTGCTCTTCACAAAATAGATGGCATCATGAGGTTGGAAAATTATGTGGATACATTGAAGCAACATCTCAAGACATCAGTCAGGAAGTTAAAGCTTGGTCGCAAATGAGTCTTCCAAACGAACAATGACCACAAGCATGCTTCCAAAACTGTGGCAAAATGGCTTCAGGACAACAAAGTCACGGTATTGAAGTGGCCATCACAAAGCCCTGACCTCAATCCTATAGAACATTTCTGGGCAGAACTGAAAAAGCTTTTAAAAATCCCACGGAGCACCATTAAATCCATTATTAAAAAATGGAAAGAATATAGAACCACAACAAACCTGCCAATAGAGGGCCGCCCAACAATACTCACGGACCAGGCAAGGAGTATATTTATCAGAGAGGCAACAAAGAGACCAAAGATAACCCTGAAGGAGCTGCAAAGCTCCACATCAGAGATCGGAGTATCTGTCCATAGGACCACTTTAAGCTGTACACTCCACAGAGCTGGGCTTTAAGGTAGAGTGGCCAGAGAAAAGCCATTGCTTCAAGAAAAAAAGCAACACAGTGGTTTAAGGGGAAACATTGAAATGACTTGGAATGGCCTAGTCAACGCCCAGAACTCAATCCAATTGAGAATCTGTGGTATGATTTAAATATTGCTGTACACCAGCGGAACCCATCCAACTTGAAGGAGCTGGAGCAGTTTTGCCTTGAAGAATGGGCAAATATCCCAGTGGCTAGATGTGCCAAACGTATAGAGACATACCCCAAGAGACTTGCAGCTGTAATTGCTAGAAAATGTGTCTCTACAAAGTATTGACTTTGGGGGGTGAATAGTTATGCACGTACAAATTTTCAGTTTTTTTGTCTGATTTCTTGTTTGTTTCACACAAAAAAATGTTTTGCATCTTCAAAGTGGTTGGCATGTTGTGTAAATAAAAGTATACAACCCCCCCCAAAATCTATTTTAATTCCAGGTTGTAAGACAAAATAGAAAAAATGCCAAAGGGGGTGAATACTTCCGCAAGCCACTGTATGTTGAAATCTCAAGTGAGTTTGTAGTATTTCTATTTGTAATCTTGTAACCGTGAGACTCAAGTGATGATGTGATGCGGGTTAGGGAAACATTGGCCTTTGCCCCTGGCCTTCTCCCACAACTACTGTACTGCCCCCTTAGGTCCTTGTAGTAGTCAGTGATAATGTGTGTGTGTGTGTGTGTGTGTGTGTGTGTGTGTGTGTGTGTGTGTGTGTGTGTGTGTGTGTGTGTGTGTGTGTGTGTGTGTGTGTGTGTGTGTGTGTGTGTGTGTGTGTGTGTGTGTGTGTGTGTGTGTGTGTGTGTGTGTGTGTGAGTGCGCGTGCATGCATCTGCGTATGTGTGTGTGTACCTGCTTACTGCTCTTACACCAGCATGTTTATTAGGTGTTCTTTTGGGTCATTATGATGTGCCCGACAGCAGACGACAGATAACTGTACTGTGTGTGTACCAGTGTGTGAAAGAAAAGGGCCCACCATAGGCCCATTCCGCCGGGCGGTATCGGCATGGCACGTACAGTAAATGGCAGAGGAGTGGCATGGTTGTCAGCCGGAACGTGTGCTTGGCAGGCGGCAGCTACGCTATTAACGAGCGCTAACAGTTTTATTATTAGAAAATAAACGGTGCGCTGCAAAACTCTGAATGTTATTAGCACCCCACCATCTGGGTCTGACAGCTGTGTTCAGACACCACTACACCACCATGGCTGTGGTGTTGCTCACGGTGTAGTCACAAATCTCAATCTGAAATCCCTCTTTCTATCTATGGCACTTCCTCTCTGATGCAGACTCTGTCTCTCTTTATATTCTCTCTCTCTCTTTCTCTTGCTCTCTTTCTCTTGCTCTCTTTCTCTCTCCCACACACTCTCGCATGCACTCTGTCGCTCTTGAGCACTCTTGAGCGCTCTTTTCTCTCTCGGGCGCTCTCTCTCTCAGCGCTCTCTCTCTCTCGGGCGCTCTGTCTCTCTCGGTCACTCTCTCTCCAGCTTTTCCATCTTTCTCTCTCGGCACATTCTCTCTCTCTCGGGCGCTCTCTCTCGCTCTCTCGGGTGCTCTTTCTCTCTCTCTCTCTCTCTCTCTCTCTCTCTCTCTCTCCTCTTTTCTTCCATCTGTCTATTTCTCTCTCCCTCTATCTCTTTCCCCACCCCTCTCTCTCCGGGCGCTCTCTCTCGCTCCCTCCCTCTCTCTCTCTCTCTCTCTCTCTCTCTCTCTTGGGAGCTCTCTCTCTCTTGGGCTCGCTCTCTCTCGCTCGGGCTAGCTCTCTCTCTTGCTCGGGCTCGCTCTCTCTCGGGCTCGCTCATGCTCGCTCTCTCTCGGGCTCTCTCTCGGGCTCTCTCTCGGGTTCTCTCTCGCTATATTTGTCCTGTTTCATGTACAAGTTGAATTATACGCATGTATCATATTAATATATATAAATAATAAAAATATTACTACTACTAATATTAATAACTATTATAATCAGTATATTATTAGATTATTTGTATTACACACATCAAGACACACAGTTAACAGGAGGCCCTTAGAGCATTGTTTTAGTAGGATCACATAGTTATATTGGTATGGTGCAGGGATTTCGCTGCCTGTGACAAAATAAAAAACCTAACCCAAACTACAAGCTCTCTTAAAAAGGCCCGTCATCCTTTGTTTTTTACAGGCAGGCTGTGAAAATAGAGCGCTGTGAACAAATCAAATCAAATTTATTTATATAGCCCTTCGTACATCAGCTGATATCTCAAAGTGCTGTACAGAAACCCAGCCTAAAACCCCAAACATCAAGCAATGCAGGTGTAGTAGCACAGTGGCTAGGAAAAACTCCCTAAAAAGGCCAAAACCTAGGAAGAAACCTAGAGAGGAACCAGGCTATGAGGGGTGGCCAGTCCTCTTCTGGCTGTGCTGGGTGGAGATTATAACAGAACATGGTAAAGATGTTCAAATGTTCATAAATTACCAGCATGGTCAAATAATAATGATCACAGGCAGAACAGTTGAAACTGTAGCAGCAGCACGGCCAGGTGGACTGGGGACAGCAAGGAGTCATCATGCCAGGTAGTCCTGAGGCATGGTCCTAGGGCTCAGGTCCTCCGAGAGAGAGAAAGAAAGAGAGAAAGAGAGAAGAGAGAGCATACTTAAATTCACATAGGACACCGGATAAGACAGGAGAAGAACTGCAGATATAGCAAACTGACCCTAGCCCCCCAACACATAAACTACTGCAGCATAAATACTGGAGACAGGAGGGGTCAGGAGACACTGTGGCCCCATCCGATGATACCAAACAGGAAGGATATAACCCCACCCACTTTGCCAAAGCACAGCCTCCACACCATGAGAGAGATACCTTCAACCACCAACTTACCATCCTGAGACAAGGCCGAGTATAGCCCACAAAGATCTCCGCCATGGCACAACTGTATACCCCTACTCAAAAGTATATTTCTGCCATTAGAAAAAAGCAAAACTGGAAACCCATCTTCTGTATGTTAAGGTTACCAGTGTACCACACTCAATAAAACACATTTACAGAGACAACAAATACAGCCAAACATAACATTTCCAAGATGTGATTTTTTAAATCTTATTTATTTTGATGGAAATAGCACCATAAACGTTTTTAATCAAGCTGTAATAAGCAAGATTATGTTTATTGATATGATGAAGGAGTTCAACCTTAATGACAAGTTATGGCTGCAGGGGCAGTATTGAGTAGCTTGGATGAAAGGTGCCCAGAGGTGCCCAGAGAAAGCCCCCCTATAGGTTCCTTCCTCCATAGAAGAGTTGCTTGCCGTATGTTGGGGCAAACCCCTGGTGCCCTATAGTGCCCGTTGTACCCACCTGATGGTTTCAGGAAGTGAAGGCGGTAGGCGTACTATCAAACGTCCCGTTACAGGTTACACCCACAGTGACATCACACTTCATCACTATCACTTTGTTTTCTCACTCAGTGTTAGTATGAATTTACAATGCTTTTTTGTTGCTCCATTGCATTCTGTGTACAGTAAGTATATTTCTATGTGTATAGGCGTACATGTGTATGCAAACCTGTGTCTTTGTGTGTGAGAGTGCAATGTGCATGCAACCCTGTGTGTGTGTGTTGCAACCCTGTGTGTGTGTGTGAGAGTGCAATGTGCATGCAACCCTGTGTGTGTGTGTTATCCCTCCTGTGTGTGTTCCCTATCCTCTTATCCCACAGCATCTCATGGGTTTATTTAATCAGATAACCTGCTACCACTGGCCTGCAGCGAACCCCATGATTCTCTAGGCACCTCATGTTGCCTCCTGGTCCTCCCGAGAAACCCCAGCTAACGGAGATGCCTCCAGACACACACGCTTACTGCAGACGCTGCACAATACACTCTGTGTCTTCCTCTGTCTCTCTTCCTCTCCTCCAGGAGAAGAAAACGTTTTATCTTTCTCCGCTAACTCTGCTCCCGCTCCTCGTATAGGTATCGTTCTCTGCTTAGTCTGCATGCATAGCTACTTACTTTTCTCTTATTTAGGAACGTCATGTCCATGTAGCGTGAAGGACTCTGGGATGCCATAGGAATCCATTTCACATACAGATGCACAGGGGTAGAGAACAGTGAATGGAGAGAATCGGACATGAGAGAAACAGTGTACTTTCAATTTCAAGCCGGCTTTTTCCTATTCTGCTGTTATTATCGTCCGTCTGGTTCTATTTGTTTGAGAGTTTCGTCTCTGTCTGGTGCTTTTGGAGTAATGCTGTAATGGCAAATCCAAAGTGGATCTGTAACAGATACAAAGTTGAGAGAACTGAAGCAGGGTGTACCTGAACAGCTTCTACCCCCAAGCCGTGAGACTGGTAATAGTTGACCAAATAGCTACCAGGACAATCTGCATTGACCCTTTTCGCACAATTCTTTTAACTCATTACATACGCTGCTGCTACTGATAATTATATATCCTGTTGCCTAGATACTTTACACTGTAAGAAACATTTGTTTCAACTAATTATTATTGCGTAACTAATAAGTAACTGGTTTCACAGCCTTTTTGTTGTTGTTTACTTAACCTTTTGGTCCAAGTGTTACCTGAACTAAAAACAATTATTTGGCCCAAGCTTAGCTCCAACTTGGCAGACATGGGGGTGTAGCAGAATAGATCGGAATGTGATGAACCAAGAGGTTATGAGTTAAAATCCCAGGTGAGGACATGTTGAATAATAATTACTGTATACATGCACAATGTAGTCAAGTATGTCAACATGTGTCAAATATTTAAGTTGAAAACATTGTATGTTAAGAGCACTGTGTGTGTAACTAGTTCCACAGCCTTTTTTAGGTTTCTAGTTGAATGAACATATATCCACCAACAGGTTTCGGTGCCAATGCACCACACAATATATAAGGATGAGAAGCTTAGGCCTAACCCTAAAGAGAGAGAGGCTGGTGGCATGCTACGACACCAACATGCATTTCTTTCAGAAAGTGGCAGATTCGTACATTTTTGATCAGAGTATTTTTTATAGAGTTAAGCATTGTTAGATTATAAGAGTAACTCTGGTAGGCCTGAAACAGACCTCCTCACCTCAAGTTCAACTGTTGGAGTCAGCACTGCCTTCATATCATAAGCCCGCAGTCGCTAAAGCTTAATAATAGCCACACCAAAACTTCACAAACGTCTCTAAACTTTTTAGGGTAATATCAAAACTAAGTCAAGCCATTGTTTAAACGGACAATACGAGGAGAAGATTGGACGTAAACCAGGAAAAAAAAGTTAGGCAACACTCCCCTATTTTGGCCCACCCCTCCCCCCAGTACATTTGACTGTATTTTTGCCTACTTTTTCTCAAGTTGGAGCTAATTTGGAGCCAACTCATTTATTTTAGTTCAGGTAACACTTGGACTTCAAAGTTGTTTATGAGAAAACACTGCTGCTGGGCTGACACAGATCTCCAGGCCCTCCCAGGCCCTCCCAGGCCCAGTTTGGAGCACAGACCAGGGGGAGCCCAGCCCAGCCCTCCACAAGTCCACATAGCTGGCATGGTGCTGAAGAACAAGTCCACGAGCCAGAGGTTCTGGAGATCGAAAGTGGGTGGGCGGGGAAGGAGAGGATGGCGTGTGTGCAACTGTGCGTGTGTGTGGGCTTGTGTGTGCACACATCCGTGTGTGTGCGAACTGTACATGCATGATTGTGTGTGTGTGTGTGTGTGTGTGTGTGTGCGTGTGTGTGTGTGTGTGTGTGTGTGTGTGTGTGTGTGTGTGTGTGTGTGTGTGTGTGTGTGTGTGTGTGTGTGTGTGTGTGTGTGTGTTTGTGTGTATAAAGTGGGACTCCAGGAGGCATTGTAAAGACGCAGGCAGGGAGGCAGCCCAGGAAGGGGAGAATTCACAGGTTAGTCTCAGAGAGAACACAGACCAGATGAGTCACTCTGGCAGCAGACAAAGTCAATGCAGTACCTCAGAGAATAACGGGAGATGGTATTTCCCCAACACAACATAATAGTCTGCAGTCAGAAAGGCGTTTCTGAATGACTCTATCAAAAGACCAACTAGCCCACCGACCACTTTCAATTAAAACACCAAAGTCACTGTGTGGTTATACAGATATGATCAAAGACACCTCTGTGTATTATCAATCTCTATCTAATGAGGGGGGGAGAGAGAGAGAACATAGTGTGTGTTAGTGTATGCGAATGCGAATGTCCACGCACATGCATGCGCGCGTGTGTGTGTGTGTGTGCAAGCATTAATGTGCACGTGTGTGTGTGTACTGTGTGAACTGTAACTCTCTGTGAACAGTATATGTGTGTCTGTGGTTAATGTGCTCAACTTCACTCTGACCACATATCAAAGTGATGGCTGGTGAATACCACATAAGAGAGGAGATAAAAACAGATAATTGTTCAGATCAAACAGTTCTTCCACAGGCTAGGCAGTAGACAGACTAGGCAGTAGACAGGCTAGGCAGTAGACAGGCTAGGCAGTGGACAGGCTAGGCAGTAGATGGGCTAGGCAGTAGACAGGCTAGGCAGTACACAGAATAGGCAGTAGACAGGATAGGCAGTGGACAGGATATACAGTAGACAGGCTAGGCAGTGGACAGGATATACAGTAGATGGGCTAGGCAGTAGACAGGCTAGGCAGTAGATGGGCTAGGCAGTAGCCAGGCTAGGCAGTACACAGGATAGGCGGTAGACAGGATAGGCAGTAGACAGGCTAGGCAGTGGACAGGATATACAGTAGACAGGCTAGGCAGTGGACAGGATATACAGTAGACAGGCTAGGCAATTGGACAGGATATACAGTAGATGGGCTAGGCAGTAGACAGGATATACAGTAGACAGGCTAGGCAGTGGACAGGATATACAGTAGATGGGCTAGGCAGTAGACAGGATATACAGTAGACAGGCTAGGCAGTGGACAGGATATACAGTGGATGGGCTAGGAAGTAGACAGGATATACAGTAGACAGGCTAGGATGTAGACAGGCTAGGCGATAGACATGATATACAGTAGACAGGCTAGGCAATAGACAGGCTAGGCAGTAGACAGGCTGGGCAGTAGACAGGCAAGACAGTAGACAGGCTAGGCAATAGACAGGCTAGGCAGTAGACAGGATATACAGTAGACGGGCTAGGCAGTAGACAGGCTTGACAGCAGACAGTAGACAGGCTAGACAGTAGACAGGCTAGGCAGTAGACAGTAGACAGGCTAGGCAGTAGACAGGCTTGACAGTAGACAGTAGACAGGCTAGGCGGTAGACAGTAGACAGGCTAGGCAGTAGACAGTAGACGGGCTAGGCATTAGACATGCTAGACAGTAGACAGGCTTGGCAGTAGACAGGCTTGACAGTAGACAGTAGACAGGCTAGGCAGTCGATGGGCTAGGCAGTGGACAGGCCAGGCAGTAGACAGGCTGGGCAGTAGGCAGTAGACAGGCTAGGGAATAGACAGGATATACAGTAGACCGGCTAGGCAGTAGACAGGCTAGGCAGTCGATGGGCTAGACGGTAGATGGGCTAGACAGTGGACAGGCTAGGCAGTAGACAGGCTAGGGAATAGACAGGATATACAGTAGACGGGCTAGGCAGTAGACAGGCTAGGCAGTCGATGGGCTAGGCAGTGGACAGGCCAGGCAGTAGACAGGCTGGGCAGTAGATGGGCTAGGCAGTGGACAGGCTAGGCAGTAGATGTGCTAGACAATGGACAGGCTAGGCAGTAGACCGGCTAGGCAGTAGACAGGCTAGGCAGTCGATGGGCTAGACGGTAGATGGGCTAGACAGTGGACAGGCTAGGCAGTAGACAGGCTAGGAAATAGACAGGATATACAGTAGATGGGCTAGGCAGTGGACAGGCTAGGCAGTAGATGGGCTAGGCGGTAGATGGGCTAGGCAGTGGACAGGCTAGGCAGTAGATGGGCTAGGGAGTGGACAGGCTAGGCAGTAGACAGGCTAGGAAATAGACAGGATATACAGTAGACGGGCTAGGCAGTGGACAGGCTAGGCAGTGGACCGGCTAGGCAGTGGACAGGCTAGGCAGTGGACCGGCTAGGCAGTGGACAGGCTAGGCAGTGGACAGGCTAGACAGTAGACGGGTTAGGCAGTGGACCGGCTTGGCAGTAGATGGGCTAGGCATTGGACCAGCTAGGCAGTGGACAGGCTAAGCAGTAGACCGGCAAGGCAGTGGACAGGCTAGGCAGTGGACAGGCTAGACAGTAGATGGGCTAGGCAGTAGATGAGCCAAGCAGTGGACAGGCTAGGCAGTAGACAGGCTAGGCAGTGGACAGGCCTGCCAGTGGACAGGCTAGGCAGTTGATGGGCTAAGCAGTAGACCGGCTAGGCAGTAGACAGGCTAGGCAGTTGACAGGCTAGACAGTATACCGGTTAGGCAGTTGATGGGCTTGGCAGTGGACAGGCTAGGCAGTAGATTGGCTAAGCAGTAGACGGGCTAGGTGGTAGACAGGCTAGGCAGTTGACAGGCTAGGCAGTAGATGGGCTAAGCAGTAGACCAGCTAGGCAGTAGACAGGTTAGGCAGTGGACCCGCTTGGCAGTAGATGGGCTAGGCATTGGACCGGCTAGGCAGTGGACAGGCTCGGCAGTGGATCAGCTAGGCAGTAGATGGGCTAGGCATTAGATGAGCTAGGCAGTAGACAGGCTAGGCAGTCGATGGGCTACGCAGTGGACAGGCTAGGTAGTAGATGGGCTAGGCAGTAGACAGGCTAGGCAGTAGATGGGCTAGGCAGTGGACAGGCCAGGCAGTAGACAGGCTGGGCAGTAGGCAGTAGACAGGCTAGGCAGTAGATGGGCTCGGCAGTGGATCAGCTAGGCAGTAGATGGGCTAGGCATTAGATGAGCTAGGCAGTAGACAGGCTAGGCAGTCGATGGACTAGGCAGTGGACAGGCTAGGTAGTAGATGGGCTAGGCAGTAGACAGGCTAGGCAGTAGATGGGCTAGGCAGTGGACAGGCCAGGCAATAGATGGGCTAGGTATTAGATGAGCTAGGCAGTAGACAGGCTAGGCAGTCGATGGGCTTGGCAGTGGACAGGCAAGGTAGTAGATGGGCTAGTTAGTAGACGGGCTAGGCAGTAGACAGGGCTAGGCAGTAGATGGGCTAGGCAGTAGACGGGCTAGGCGGTAGACAGGCTAAGGCAGTGGACAGGCTAGGCAGTAGATGGGCTAGGCAGTGGACAGGCTCGGCAGTGGACAGGCTAGGCAGTAGATGGGCTAGGCAGTGGACAGGCTAAGCATTGGGTAGGCTAAGCAGTGGACCGGCTAGGCAGTGGACAGGCTAGGCAGTGGACAGGCTAGGCAGTGGAAAGGCTAGGCAGTGGACAGGCTAGACAGTAGATGGGCTAGGCAGTGGACAGGCTAAGCAGTAGATGGGCTAAGCAGTGGACAGGCTAGGCAGTAGATTGTTTAAGCAGTAGACCGGCTAGGCAGTGGACAGGCTAGGCAGTAGATGGGCTAGGCAGTGGACAGGCTAGGCAGTAGATAGGCTAGGCAGTGGACAGGCTAGGCAGTAGATTGCCTAAGCAGTAGACCGGCTAGGCAGTGGACAGGCTAGGCAGTGGACAGGCTAGACAGTAGATGGGCTAGGCAGTGGACAGGCTAAGCAGTAGATGGGCTAAGCAGTGGACAGGCTAGACAGTAGATTGGCTAAGCAGTAGACCGGCTAGGCAGTGGACAGGCTAGACAGTGGGCAGGCTAGGCAGTAAATGGGCTAGGCAGTGGACAGGCTAGGCAGTAGATGGGCTAGGCAGTGGACAGGCTAGGCAGTGGACCGGCTAGGCAGTGGACAGGATAGGCAGTGGACCGGCTAGGCAGTGGACAGGATAGGCAGTGGACCGGCTAGGCAGTGGACAGGATAGGCAGTGGACAGGATAGGCATTGGACCGGCTAGGCAGTGGACAGGATAGGCAGTAGATGGGCTCTTCATTGGACCGGCTAGGCAGTGGACAGGATAGGCAGTGGACCGGCTAGGCAGTGGACAGGATAGGCAGTGGACCGGCTAGGCAGTGGACAGGATAGGCAGTGGACCGGCTAGGCATTGGACAGGCTAGGCAGTTGACAGGCTTGGCAGTAGTCAGTAGACAGGTCTAGGCAGTAGGTAGTAGACAGGCTAGGCAGTAGACAGGCTAGGCAGTAGACAGGCTAGGCAGTAGGCAGTCGACAGGCTAGGCAGTAGGCAGTTGACAGGCTAGGCAGTAGACATTAGACAGGCTAGGCAGTAGGCAGTAGACAGGATAGGCAGTAGGCAGTCGACAGGATAGGCAGTAGGCAGTCGACAGGATAGGCAGTAGGCAGTAGG
>NC_088213.1:29688884-29691384 GCF_036934945.1 Oncorhynchus masou masou
AGTTTGAGGTGTGCATGGCCACGCAGTCGTGGGTGAACAGGGAGTACAGGAGAGGGCTCAGAACGCACCCTTGTGGGGCCCCAGCATTGAGGATCAGCGGGGTGGAGATGTTGTTACCTACCCTCACCACCTTGGGGCGGCCCGTCAGGAAGTCCAGTATCCAGTTGCACAGGGTGGGGTCGAGACCCAGGGTCTCGAGCTTGATGACGAGTTTGGAGGGTACTATGGTGTCAAATACTGAGCTCTTGTCGATGAACAGCATTCTCACATAGGTATTCCTCTTGTCCAGATGGTTTAGGGCAGTGTGCAGTGTGGTTGCGATTGCATCATCTGTGGACCTGTTGGGGTGCTAAGCAAATTGGAGTGGGTCTAGGGTGTCAGGTAGGGTGGAGGTGATATGGTCCTTGACTAGTCTCTCAAAGCACTTCATGATGACGGAAGTGAGTGCTACGGGGCAGTAGTTGTTTAGCTCAGTTACCTTAGCTTTCTTGGGAACAGGAACAATGGTGGCCCTCTTGAAGCATGTGGGAACAGCAGACTGGGATAAGGATTGAATGAATATGTCCGTAAACACACCAGCCAGCTGGTCTGTGCATGCTCTGAGGACGTGGCTGGGGATGCCGTCTGGGCCTGCAGCCTTGCGAGGGTTAACACGTTTAAATGTTTTACTCATGTCGGCTGCAGTGAAGGAGAGTCCACAGCTTTTGGTAGCGGTGGCACTGTATTGTCCTCAAAGCGAGCAAAGAAGTTGTTTAGTCTGTCTGGGAGCAAGACATCCTGGTCCGCGACGGGGCTGTTTTTCTTTTTGTAGTCCGTGATTGACTGTAGACCCTGCCACATACCTCTTGTGTCTGAGCTGTTGAATTGCGACTCTACTTTGTCTCTATACTGACGCTTAGATTGTTTGATTGCCGTGCAGAGGAATAGCTACACTGCTTGTATTCGATCATGTTTTCGGGCACCTTGCCCTGATTAAAAGCAGTGGTTCGAGCTTTCAGTTTCACGCAAACGCTGCCATCAATCCACGGTTTCTGGTTTGGGTTTGTTTTAATAGTTGCTGTTGGTATGACATCACCGATGCACTTGCTAATATACTCGCTCACCGAATCAGCGTATTTGTCAATGTTGTTGTTTGACGCAATGCAGAACATATCCCAGTCCATGTGATCTAAGCAATCTTGAAGCGTGGAATCAGATTGGTTGGACCAGATTGGTCAGACCAGCGCTCCTGAGCGCGGGAGCTTCCTGTTTTAGTCTCTGTCTATAGGCTGGAAGCAACAAAATGGACTCGTGGTCATGCATGTCTATCCTATAGGCTGTCTATATGTATATCTATCCTATAGGCTGTCTATATGTATGTCTATCCTATAGGCTGTCTATAGGTATGTCTATCCTATAGGCTGTCTGTATGTATGTATGTCTACCCTGTAGGCTGTCTGCATGCATGTCTATCCTATAGGCTGGCTGCTTGCATGTCTATCCTATAGGCTGTCTATATGTATGTCTATCCTATAGGCTGTCTGTGTGTATGTCGCCATTGGCCTGTAGCTGCAGGCAGCCCTGCGGAGCCCCAGAGGAGGTCCAACAACGTATGGCGTGGCGGAGAGCGGAAGCACACTTACTGCTAATTGCTTCCTGTGTCAGTGACATCCCAAGCCCATCTCAGCACAGCTCTCTCTATCTCTCTCTCTCGCCCTCCCCCCCCCCCCCCCATTCCTCTCCCTCTCTCTCCCTAATATGCCTGCCAAGGGTTTGACACCCCTTAGAATGGAGTTTGTGAGACTTTTAGTGAAATACAGTAGATCCAGAATGTTGCAAGTTACTCAATTAGTGGATTTCACATACATCACAAAATCCAAAACAAGTCAATTTTACCCGGACCAGATCTCTACAGGGATAATGTTACTGTTCCGGTCATGCCCAATTCCTGTCCCATCCTGGCTTTATGACGGTGACCCCCCACCTGGCAGTAAAAAGACCCTCAGGCAGGGCACTGTGCTGTACTTTATCTCTCTGTCACTACTAATTCTTCCAACACTATACACACACACAGAAATTCCACCCCCAGCCCTGAGAAGAGGATATGATGGTCACGGTTACCCCCACAACATCCTACTAACTTGGTACCTAATGACAGTGGAGGCAGTCCTTAGTCCAGGTAATGAAAGCCTTTTTACCTATGTGTGTGTGTCGTAAACAGGTGCATCTGTAAAAGGGTCCTTCCCTGTGTGGCGGGGTATTAGCCAGAGGGGTGGATGTGTTTTCTCGAGATGTGTCCTAGTGGTAGATGTGTTCTCTGGAGGTGTGTTAGTCCTAGTGGTAGATGTGTTCTCTGGAGGTGTGTTAGTCCTAGTGGTAGATGTGTTCTCTGGAGGTGTGTTGGGTGAGTGTTCTCTGGAGGTGTGTTAGTCCTATGGGTGGAGGTGTGTTAGTCCTAGTGGTAGATGTGTTCTCTGGAGGTGTGTTAGTCCTAGTGGTAGATGTGTTCTCTGGAGATGTG
>NC_088213.1:29696384-29706088 GCF_036934945.1 Oncorhynchus masou masou
CCTTCCTCCATTGCCCTGCCCCATAGCCCTCCCTGTAGCCCTGCTCCATAGCCCTCCCTGTAGCCTTGCTCCATAGCCCTCCCTGTAGCCTTGCTCCATAGCCCTCCCTGTAGCCTTGCTCCATAGCCCTCCCTGTAGCCTTGCTCTATAGACCTCCCTGTAGCCCTGCCCCATAGCCCTCCCTGTAGTCCTGCCCCATAGCCCTCCCTGTAGCCCTGCTCCATAGCCCTCCCTGTAGCCCTGCTCCATAGCCCTCCCTGTAGCCCTGCTCCATAGCCCTCCCCATAGCCCTCCCTGTAGCCATCCCTGTAGCCTTGCCCCATAGCCCTCCCTGTAGCCCTGCTCCATAGCCCTCCCTGTAGCCCTGCCCCATAGCCCTCCCTGTAGCCCTGCTCCATAGCCCTCCCTGTAGCCCTGCTCCATAGCCCTCCTTGTAGCCTTGCCCCATAGCCCTGCCCCATAGCCCTCCCTGTAGCCCTGCCCCATAGCCCTCCCTGTAGCCCTGCTCCATAGCCCTCCTTGTAGCCTTGCTCCATAGCCCTCCCTGTAGCCCTGCCCCATAGCCCTCCCTGTAGCCCTGCTCCATAGCCCTCCCTGTAGCCCTGCTCCATAGCCCTCCTTGTAGCCTTGCCCCATAGCCCTGCCCGATAGCCCTCCCTGTAGCCCTGCCCCATAGCCCTCCCTGTAGCCCTGCCCCATAGCCCTCCCTGTAGCCCTGCCCCATAGCCCTCCCTGTAGCCTTGCTCCATAGCCCTCCTTGTAGCCTTGCTCCATATCCCTCCCTGTAGCCCTGCCCCATAGCCCTCCCTGTAGCCCTGCTCCATAGCCCTCCCTGTAGCCTTGCTCCAGCCCCTTGCCCCTCCCTGTAGCCCTGCCCCATAGCCCTCCCTGTAGCCCTGCTCCATAGCCCTCCCTGTAGCCCTGCCCCATAGCCCTCCCTGTAGCCCTGCTCCATAGCCCTCCCTGTAGCCCTGCTCCATAGCCCTCCCTATAGCCCTCCCTGTAGCCTTGATCCATAGCCCTCCCTGTAGCCCTGCTCCATAGCCCTCCTGTAGCCCTGCCCCATAGCCCTCCCCATAGCCCTCCCCATAGACCTGTAGCCATCCCTGTAGCCCTCCCCATGTCCCTGTAGCCCTCCCCATAGCCCTCCCTGTAGCCCTGCCCCATAGCCCTCCATGTAGCCTTGCCCCATAGCCCTCCCAATAGCCCTGCTCCCTGTAGCCTTCCTCCATTGCCCTGCCCCATAGCCCTCCCTGTAGCCCTGCTCCATAGCCCTCCCTGTAGCCTTGCTCCATAGCCCTCCCTGTAGCCTTGCCCCATAGCCCTCCCTGTAGCCTTGCTCCATAGCCCTCCCTGTAGCCTTGCTCCATAGCCCTCCCTGTAGCCTTGCTCTATAGCCCTCCCTGTAGCCTTGCTCCATAGCCCTCCCTATAGCCTTGCCCCATAGCCCTCCCTGTAGCCTTGCCCCATAGCCCTCCCTGCAGCCCTGCCCCATAGCCCTCCCTGTAGCCTTGCTCCATAGCCCTCCCCATAGCCCTCCCTGTAGCCTCGCCCCATAGCCCTCCCTGTAGCCTTGCCCCATAGCCCTCCCCATAGCCCTCCCTGTAGCCATCCCTATAGCCTTGCCCCATAGCCCTCCCTGTAGCCCTGCTCCATAGCCCTCCTGTAGCCTTGCCCCATAGCCCTCCCTGTAGCCCCTCCTTGTAGCCTTGCCCCATAGCCCATAGCCCTGCCCCAGCCCTCCCTGTAGCCCTGCTTCGTAGCCCTCCCTGTAGCCCTGCTCCATAGCCCTCCTTGTTGCCTTGCCCCATAGCCCTGCCCCATAGCCCTTCCTGTAGCCCTGCCCCATAGCCCTCCCTGTAGCCTTGCTCCATAGCCCTCCCTGTAGCCTTGCTCCATAGCCCTCCCTGTAGCCCTGCCCCATAGCCCTCCCTGTAGCCCTGCCCCATAGCCCTCCCTGTAGCCTTGCCCCATAGCCCTCCCTGTAGCCTTGCCCCATAGCCCTCCCTGTAGCCTTGCCCCATAGCCCTCCCTGTAGCCCTGCCCCATAGCCCTCCCCATAGCCCTCCCTGTAGCCCTGCCCCATAGCCCTCCCTGTAGCCCTGCCCCATAGCCCTCCATGTAGCCTTGCCCCATAGCCCTCCCTATAGCCCTCCCTGTAGCCTTCCTCCATTGCCCTGCCCCATAGCCCTCCCTGTAGCCTTGCCCCATTGTCCTCCCTGTAGCCTTGCTCCATAGCCCTGCCCCATAGCCCTCCCTGTAGCCCTGCCCCATAGCCCTCCCTGTAGCCTTGCCCCATAGCCCTCCCTGTAGCCTTGCTCCATAGCCCTGCCCCATAGCCCTCCCCATTGCCCTCCCCATAGCCCTCCCTGTAGCCCTGCCCCATAGCCCTCCCTGTAGCCCTGCCCCATAGCCCTCCCTGTAGCCCTGCCCCATAGCCCTCCCTGTAGCCTTGCCCCATAGCCCTCCCTGTAGCCCTGCTCCATAGCCCTCCCTGTAGCCCTGCCCCATAGCCCTCCCTGTAGCCCTGCCCCATAGCCCTCCCTGTAGCCTTGCCCCATAGCCCTCCCTGTAGCCTTGCTCCATAGCCCTCCCTGTAGCCCTGCTCCATAGCCCTCCCTGTAGCCCTGCCCCATAGCCCTCCCTGTAGCCCTGCCCCATAGCCATCCCTGTAGCCTTGCCCCATAGCCTTCACTGTAGCCTTGCCCCATAGCCCTCCCTGTAGCCCCCATAGCCCTCCCTGTAGCCCTGCCCCATAGCCCTCCCTGTAGCCCTGCCCCATAGCCCTCCCTGTAGCCCTGCCCCATAGCCCTCCCTGTAGCCCTGCTCTATAGCCCTCCTTGTAGCCTTGATCCATAGCCCTACCTGTAGCCCTGCTCCATAGCCCTCCTTGTAGCCTTGCCCCATAGCCCTCCCTGTAGCCTTGCCCCATAGCCCTCCCCATAGCCCTCCCTGTAGCCATCCCTGTAGCCCTCCCTGTAGCCCTCCCCATAGCCCTCCCTGTAGCCCTGCCCCATAGCCCTCCATGTAGCCTTGCCCCATAGCCCTCCCAATAGCCCTCCCTGTAGCCTTCCTCCATTGCCCTGCCCCATAGCCCTCCCTGTAGCCCTGCTCCATAGCCCTCCCTGTAGCCTTGCTCCATAGCCCTCCCTGTAGCCTTGCCCCATAGCCCTCCCTGTAGCCTTGCTCCATAGCCCTCCCTGTAGCCTTGCTCCATAGCCCTCCCTGTAGCCTTGCTCTATAGCCCTCCCTGTAGCCTTGCTCCATAGCCCTCCCTATATCCTTGCCCCATAGCCCTCCCTGTAGCCTTGCCCCATAGCCCTCCCTGCAGCCCTGCCCCATAGCCCTCCCTGTAGCCTTGCTCCATAGCCCTCCCTGTAGCCTCGCCCCATAGCCCTCCCTGTAGCCTTGCCCCATAGCCCTCCCCATAGCCCTCCCTGTAGCCATCCCTGTAGCCTTGCCCCATAGCCCTCCCTGTAGCCCTGCTCCATAGCCCTACCTGTAGCACTGCCCCATAGCCCTCCCTGTAGCCCTCCTTGTAGCCTTGCCCCATAGCCCTGCCCCATAGCCCTCCCTGTAGCCCTGCCCCATAGCCCTCCCTGTAGCCTTGCTCCATAGCCCTCCCTGTAGCCTTGCTCCATAGCCCTCCCTGTAGCCCTGCCCCATAGCCCTCCCTGTAGCCCTGCCCCATAGCCCTCCCTGTAGCCTTGCTCCATAGCCCTCCCCGTGTAGCCCTCCCCATAGCCCTCCCTGTAGCCTTGCCCCATAGCCCTCCCCATAGCCCTCCCTGTAGCCATCCCTATAGCCTTGCCCCATATAGCCCTCCCTGTAGCCCTGCTCCCCATAGCCCTCCCTGTAGCCCTGCCCCCCCGTATCCCTGCCCTGCCCTGTAGCCCTCCCTGTAGCCTTGCCCCATAGCCCTGCCCCATAGCCCTCCCTGTAGCCCTGCCCCATAGCCCTCCCTGTAGCCTTGCTCCATAGCCCTCCCTGTAGCCTTGCTCCATAGCCCTCCCTGTAGCCCTGCCCCATAGCCCTCCCTGTAGCCCTGCCCCATAGCCCTCCCTGTAGCCTTGCCCCATAGCCCTTCCCATAGCCCTCCCATACATAAGGGAACATTTCGACATTTTCTGTATGGTTAGTGAGAAAGTCCATATTGCAAATGTACCGTCCCTTACTAGACGTCCGAAAACATTTGTTAAATTCGGGTATGGCGTCGGGCCGAGCGGCAGGGCAAGACCTACCGGGAAGTCATCAAATGAACTTTGTCGGACATTCGGTTTTCGTTTTATAAAATAATCAATTTTTGGTCATTTTTCCGCTATCCCGGAAAATCCCACAAGAGGGCATAAGCAATCATACTGCAATTTGACAAAACATCACAAATCACGACGGGCCTCATCTCGAAAACTGAAAATATTTCGAAGCCGAAACTTGGTGAGCATAGGTTTGGCATAATGGGCAGTTGGCCCCGAACAAGATGGCGTCTAGGCCTCAACGGTTTTTGAGTTATGGCCATTTTTCTGGGATTAAAGGTCCAAAATGAAAATAGAGAAATTATTTTTTCACTTCACGTCAAAGTCAAGGAGCCTCCGGTGTCAATAACAAAAAAATCTGCCATTTATCTATCGTCATTTAAGAGAAATCGTACAATGACAGATTTGTGATGTTCAAATATAGGTGTTTTTTTTCAACAGTTACAGATCCAGTTGCTGGGTGTTCATACAAATATTTTTAAAGTGTGCTGCGGAGCTCTGCGAGATTTCTGTGATTTTCTATGATTATCTGAAATAACACACACTCACTAAACCCTCCGTAAATAACTCAGTTCTTAACGTAAAGACTTAAAACTCAGGATTCTGTAAAGGCATACCGCAATAAGGATATGAGTTTATTTATAGCTTCCTGTGCCTTAAATGGTGTCATAGTGGCTGTATCCAATGGTTAAAAAGGTCAGATCTTTTCAAAACTTCATATGTGTGATTAGGCAACCCTCCTGAACTGTAAAATCAGTCCCAACAGATGTCAAAGAAAAGCTCTCACACACACAGCAAGGATGGAGTGACAAAGCTCGGTGTTTAAAGACACAGAGAGCAGGCAATGGCATAAACATAATCCCAAGGCCGTGCCGAGTTCAACGAGATATCCTGCTTGACCGTAGCTCGCTCGGTCTAAGCGCAGCGACCATGAGAAAAGTAGGCCCAAAATGAAGCCTGCACCACAACGTCATTTGATTTTGGGTGACAGCGGCGGAACCGTTAGGTTTAGAAGGACAATTCAAACACAGGAATGTTCCTAAGGTCCTCCCGATCTGTGCAAGCCTAACATTGACCGTGTGGCATTAACCCTTCACAGTTAAAAGAAGTTGTTTACATCAAACAGTTTGCATTGACTTCTCTCCCCATAGGAATACATTGCCTTCACCTCTAAATTCAACCTGAAGCCTATGTGGGTTATGAATGCCTTATGAACCTGTCTTCTATGACAGTCCATCAGACCACTATGAGGTCTACCTGTGTCGATTCTAAGCTTCCTGGAGCAACCGGAAGTGGTTAAATTCACCCAAAAGGTATTTGGATGTACATCACCAGCAAAGGTGAAAATGACTCTGCATTCAACCCTGTGTAGATCAGTCAATTCTCAACTTAAAGACTTAAAACTCAGGATTCTGTAAGTGTCTATGTCAATCAAGACATGTGTGTACTTATAGCTTCCTGTGCCAACCGGAAGTGCCATAATTGGTGTCTCAGGGGCTGTTTCAAAGGGTTAAAAAAAATCAGATCTGTCCAAAACTTCATATGTGTGATTAGGCAACCCCCATGAACTGTAAATCAGTCATTTTTCCCATAAAAATTCAAAGGAAAACTAAATCACACAGATACACAACATGGAAGGAGGGACGTATTGGGGTGCGTAGAGACTGACAGTGCCTCCAATAGTTAGCTTTGTTCGAGCTAAAAAAGAACTGTCAGATCTAGAGTTCCGAAACTTTAGAAACCTGTTCTAGACCTCAGGTCGATAGTGCGTGGTGAGTTAGGTGGCTCTAGAAGGTTCTCGGACCGAGAAACAGCCTCGTACATTTGCAATGACTTCAATTCATTTTGACCATTACTAAAATGGCGACATTTAGAAAAGTCTCAGAGACACAAGACTAGGTGCATTGAAACCGGCTCGGCCCATAGACACGGACCCCAACGTTTCTGTCCGATAGCTCATTCAAGGACCCCATAGCAAGGCATGGAAAAAAGTGGATTTTCAGCACCAATTAGGGTTTTACTCGGGCACCGAAGGACCTATCGAGCCGAAACTCGGGATTCGGGGTCGCCTCACATAGGACTACACATAATGTCCGAACTGGACCCGTAGCTAGAACGTAACTATGTGTTTTACGTTTTTATTATGTTTTAAACTAAAGGCGCTGTGAATTATGGGCCTGCTCTGACATATGTGATAGTTGGCTTCTAAATGAGTTGGAAAAAGTGGGTTTGGTGTCAATTGGTATCAGTTTGGTGTCAGAATGACATCTAATTGACTGATGGACACTGACTTGCTAGTTGACTTTTGTTAATTTGCAATATGTTTAAGCGGAGAGGGACCATCACCAAAATGGCATTCTGAAATCAACACAAAAAATGGCATCACCATAGTGTCCAGACTGTGCCGAGTCCAACGAGGTGCCCCGCTTGACCGTAGCTCGCTCGGTCTGAGCGCAGCGACCATGAGAAAAATAGGCCCAAAATGAAGCCTGCACCACAATGTCATTTGATTTTGGGTGACAGCGGCGGAACCGTTAGGTTTAGAAGGACAATTCAAACACAGGACTGTTCCTAAGGTCCTCCCAATCTGTGCAAGCCTAACCTTGACCATGTGGCATTAACCCTTCACAGTTAAAAGAAGGTGTTTACATAAAAACAGTTTGCATTGACTTCTCTCCCCATAGGAATACATTGCCTGCTCCCCTAAATTCAACCTGGAGACTATATGGGTTATGAATGCCTTATGAACCTGTCTTCGGTACCAGTCCATCAGGCCACTATAAGGTCTACCTGTGTCAATTCTAAGCTTCCTGGAGCAACCGGAAGTGGATAAAATCACCCTAAAAGTGTATACCCATAACCTTCCTGCAGTTTGATAGACAGTGCATTCAACCCTGTGTAAATCAGTCAGTTTTTATGGTAAAGACTTAAAACTCAGGATTCTGTAATAGAATACCCCAATGAGGATGTGTGTTGAGTTATAGCTTCCTGTGCCAACCGGAAGTGCCATAATTGGTGTCTCATGGGCTGTTTCGAGGGGTTAAACAAATCAGATCTTTCCAAAACTTCATATATGTGATTAGGCAACCCCCATGAACTGTTAATCAGTCATTTTTCCCATAAAATTTCAAAGGAAAACTAAATCACACACACACACAGCTTGGAAGTAGGGACCCATTGGGGTGCGTAGAGACATACACTCCCTGCATTAGTTAACATTGTTGGAACTTTTAAAGAACCGTCAGACCTAGAGTTCCGAAACTTTAGAATCCTGTTCTAGACCTCAGGTCGATAGTGCGTGGTGAGTTACCTCGCTCTAGAAGGTTCTCAGACCGAGAAACAACCTCGTACATTTGCAATGACTTCAATTCATTTTGACCATTACGAAAATGGCGACATTTAGAAATGTCCCAGAGTCACAAGACTAGGTGCATTGTGACCGTCTCGGCCCATAGAGACAGAACCCAACGTTTCTGTCCGATAGCTCATTCAAGGACCCCGTAGCAAGTAATTGAAAAAAGTGGATTTTCAGCACCAATTAGGGTTTTACTCGGACACCAAATGACCTATAGAGCCGAAACTTGGGATTCGGGGTCACCTCAGCTAGGCCTACACATAACACAAGAAATGGACCGGCAGCTAGAACGTAACTACGTGTTTTATGTTTTTTTTATGGTTTGAACCGAAGGCGTTGTGAATTTTGGGCCAGCTCTGAAGTATGTGATACTTGGCTCCTAAACGAGTTGGGAAAAGTGGGTTTGGTGTCAGAATGATATCAAATTGACTGATGGACGGTGACTTGCTGGTGACTCTTGTCCATTTGCAATATGTTTAAACGGTGAGGTACCATCACCAAAAGTGACATTCTGAAATCAACCCTAACAAGCGATGGAGAGGTACCAGAATCACTGCCCAGCCATCCCGAGTTCATCGGGCCAGTCAATTTTGCATTCCTGCATGATTTTTGTGGCATGACAAATTCGTGATGGTGAATGCCCAGTTAACCATATTGCAAATGCACAGTGACTTTACGAAAGTGAGAAAACATCAACAAATGGACATTCTGAAATCAACCCTAACGATCGATGGAGAGGTACCAGAATCACTGCCCAGCCATCCCGAGTTCATCGGGCCAGTCAATTTGGCATTCCTGCACGATTTTTATAGCATGACAAATTCGTGATGGTGAATGCCCAGTTAACCATATTGCAAATGCACAGTGACTTTGCGAAAGTGAGAAAACATTTGCAATATGTTTCAACAGTGAGGTACCATCACCAAAAGTGACATTCTGAAATCAACCCTAATGAGCGATGGAGAGGTACCAGAATCACTGCCCAGCCATCCCGAGTTCATCGGGCCAGTCAATTTGGCATTCCTGCATGATTTTTATAGCATGACAAATTCGTGATGGTGAATGCCCAGTTAACCATATTGCAAATGCACAGTGACTTTGCAAAAGTGAGAAAACATAAACAAATGGACATGATGAAATCAACACCACGAGTGATTGAAAGGAACAACAATCACTGCCCGGCCATCCCGAGTTCATCAGGCCAGTCAATTTTGCATTTCTGCAGGATTTTTGAGCATGTCAAATTTCTTATGACATTTGGCCCCCAACAAAACATATGCCTTATGCACAAGTAAAAAAATAAATAAAAATTATGATAATAAAATATGACTAAAGTATGTTGATACAGTTCTTATACGTGTGTAATTGACACAAGATTCTAAAGAATTTCGAAAAACGGTCCAGAAAGCACTTTTTTAGGGGTGTGTGAAGTTTTTTATGAAATTTTGCAATTATTGACTTTTGACTTCTGACTTCCTATGAAATCATATTGCAAATGGAGAAAACATATGCTATAATGCGCAAGTAAAAAAAAAAAAATTATGATTACAAAATTGGACAAAAGTATATTCATACAGTTCTTACACATGTGTAATTGACAAAAAAAGCGAAAGAATTTCGAAAAACGGTCCAGAAAGCACTTTTTTAGGGGTGTGTGAAGTTTTTTATGAAATTTTGCAATTATTGACTTTTGACTTCTGACTTCCTATGAAATCATATTGCAAATGGAGAAAACATATGCAATAATGCGCAAGTAAAAAAATAAAATAAATTATGATAATAAAATTGGACAAAAGTATATTCATACAGTTCTTACACATGTGTAATTGACAAAAAAAGCGAAAGAATTTCGAAAAACGGTCCAGAAAGCACTTTTTTAAGGGGTGATAAGTCTTTGACAAAAAATTCATTTTTTCAAAATGTGGCTTTTGGATGTTGACTTGGGGTCCATTTCCTATATAAAAAACCACGGTGGAGCGCACACGCCACCTGTTGGATTTTTGAAGTGTTACAACTGGCAATTGCCATATGGCATTTGCAAAACATTTTGCATGAATCAACGCCGATTTGGGTGGTATTGTCCATTGTGTACATGG
>NC_088213.1:29711188-29766188 GCF_036934945.1 Oncorhynchus masou masou
GTGTTTGTGCGTGTTATGTCTTCATTACAATACATCAACATGTAAACTATTGTCTGATACTGTACTCTGAGAGGAAAACATCTTAAGACATACATTTCATATTATTTCCTCCTCATTCTCTACAGATGTTATTATCTGAAAGGTCTCAGATACTGTAAGCAATCATTATAAAACATTGCTTTAGTAACAGCCTTAGATACAGTTTTGTGGACAAGTCTCCCTCCAAGAGCGCATGCAACTTAGGGGAATTAGAAAGATACACCTTTTATTTAAAGTAAGATTGAAAATGCAATTCTATGCATTGGAAGAGCAGAAAATTACAATTCAAAAGGCCTTTGAAGGAAGCCACAGTGTGCAGATACTGGTGGGAAAGAGAAGCTCTATCCTGGCTGGTGTAAATTAAAACATTTGGAGAGTTGTCTCTTTCTTTACAGGTATCCTGGTGTTTCCAATCTAAATGAAGAGATGTGTCTCTCTCTTTACAGGTATCCTGGTGTTTCCAATCTAAATGAAGAGATGTGTCTCTCTCTTTACAGGTATCCTGGTGTTTCCTGCCTAAATGAAGAGATGTGTCTCTCTCTTTACAGGTATCCTGGTGTTTCCTGCCTAAATGAAGAGATGTGTCTCTCTCTTTACAGGTATCCTGGTGTTTCCTGCCTAAATGAAGAGATGTGTCTCTCTCTTTACAGGTATCCTGGTGTCTCCTATCTAGATGAAGAGATGTGTCTCTCTCTTTACAGGTATCCTGGTGTTTCCAATCTAAATGAAGAGATGTGTCTCTCTCTTTACAGGTATCCTGGTGTTTCCAATCTAAATGAAGAGATGTGTCTCTCTCTTTACAGGTATCCTGGTGTCTCCTATCTAAATGAAGAGATGTGTCTCTTCTTTATGCAGGTATCCTGGTGTCTCCTATCTAAATGAAGAGATGTGTCTCTCTCTTTACAGGTATCCTGGTGTTTCCAATCTAAATGAAGAGATGTGTCTCTCTCTTTACAGGTATCCTGGTGTCTCCTATCTAAATGAAGAGATGTGTCTCTCTCTTTACAGGTATCCTGGTGTTTCCAATCTAAATGAAGATATGTTTCTCTTTCTTTACAGGTATCCTGGTGTCTCCTATCTAGATGAAGAGATGTGTCTCTTTCTTTACTGGTATCCTGGTGTCTCCTATCTAAATGAAGAGATGTTTCTCTCTCTTTACAGGTATCCTGGTGTCTCCTATCTAGATGAAGAGATGTGTCTCTCTCTTTACAGGTATCCTGGTGTCTCCTATCTAGATGAAGAGATGTGTCTCTCTCTTTACAGGTATCCTGGTGTCTCCTATCTAAATGAAGAGATGTTTCTCTCTCTTTACAGGTATCCTGGTGTCTCCTATCTAGATGAAGAGATGTGTCTCTTTCTTTACAGGTATCCTGGTGTCTCCTATCTAAATGAAGAGATGTGTCTCTTCTTTATGCAGGTATCCTGGTGTCTCCTATCTAAATGAAGAGATGTGTCTCTTCTTTATGCAGGTATCCTGGTGTCTCCTATCTAAATGAAGAGATGTGTCTCTTCTTTATGCAGGTATCCTGGTGTCTCCTATCTAAATGAAGAGACATGTCTCTTCTTTTTGCAGGTAGTCTAGTGTAACATCTCTTTACAGGTAGCCTGGTGTAACATCTCTTTACAGGTAGCCTTGTGTAACATCTCTGTACAGGTAGCCTGGTGTAACATCTCTTTACAGGTAGCCTGGTGTAACATCTCTTTACAGGTAGCCTGGTGTAACATATCTTTACAAGTAGCCTGGTGTAACATATCTGTACAAGTAGCCTGGTGTAACATATCTGTACAAGTAGCCTGGTGTAACATATCTGTACAGGTAACCTGGTGTAACATCTCTGTACAAGTTGCCTGGCATAACATATCTGTTTCAGGTAGCCTGGTGTAACATCTCTGTAAAGGTAGCGTGATGTAACATATCTGTACAGGTAGTCTGGTGTAACATATCTGTACAGTTAGGCTGGTGTAACATATCTGTACAGGTAGCTTGGTGTAACAATTCTCTGTATAAGTAGCCTGGCGTAACATATCTGCACAAGTAGCCTGGTGTAACTTATCTTTACAGGTAGCCTGGTGTAACATATCTGTACAAGTAGCCTGGTGTAACATATCTGTACATTTGGGCTGGTGTAACATATCTGTACAAGTAGCCTGGCGTAACATATCTGTACAGGTAGCCTGGTGTAACATCTCTGTAAAGGTAGCCTCGTGTAACATCTCTTTACAGGTAGCCTCATGTAACATCTCTGTACAGGTAGCCTGGTGTAACATCTCTGTACAGGTAGCCTGGTGTAACATCTCTTTACAGGTAGCCTGGTGTAACATCTCTTTACAGGTAGCCTGGTGTAACATCTCTGTACAATTAGCCTGGTGTAACATATCTGTACAAGTAGCCTGATGTAACATATCTGTACAAGTAGCCTGGTGTAACATATCTGTACATTTGGGCTGGTGTAACATATCTGTACAAGTAGCCTGGCGTAACATATCTGTACAGGTAGCCTGGTGTAACATCTCTGTAAAGGTAGCCTCGTGTAACATCTCTTTACAGGTAGCCTCGTGTAACATCTCTGTACAGGTAGCCTGGTGTAACATCTCTGTACAGGTAGCCTGGTGTAACATCTCTTCAAAGGTAGCCAGGTGTAACATCTCTTTACAGGTAGCCTCGTGTAACATCTCTGTACAGGTAGCCTGGTGTAACATCTCTTTACAGGTAGCCAGGTGTAACATCTCTTTACAGGTAGCCTGGTGTAACATATCTGTACAGGTAGCCAGGTGTAACATCTCTTTACAGGTAGCCTGGTGTAACATATCTGTACAAGTAGCCTGGTGTAACATATATGTACAAGTAGCCTGGTGTAACATATCTGTACAAGTAGCCTGGTGTAACATCTCTGTACAGGTAGCCTGGTGTAAAATCTCTGTAAAGGTAGCGTGATGTAACATATCTGTAGAGGTAGTCTGGTGTAACATATCTGTACAAGTAGCCTGGTGTAACTTATCTTTACAGGTAGCCTGGTGTAACATATCTGTACAAGTAGCCTGGTGTAACATATCTGTACAGGTAGCCTGGTGTAACATCCATGTAAAGGTAACGTGATATAACATATCTGTACAGGTAGTCTGGTGTAACATATCTGTACAAGTAGCCTGGTGTAACTTATCTTTACAGGTAGCCTGGTGTAACATATCTGTACAAGTAGCCTGGCGTAACATATCTGTACAGGTAGCCTGGTGTAACATCTCTGTAAAGGTAGCCTCGTGTAACATCCCTTTACAGGTAGCCTCGTGTAACATCTCTGTACAGGTAGCCTGGCGTAACATCTCTTCACAGGTAGCCTGGTGTAACATCTCTTTACAGGTAGCCTGGTGTAACATCTCTTTACAGGTAGCCTGGTGTAACATCTCTGTACAAGTAGCCTGGTGTAACATATCTGTACAAGTAGCCTGGTGTAACATATCTGTACAAGTAGCCTGGTGTAACATATCTGTACATTTGGGCTGGTGTAACATATCTGTACAAGTAGCCTGGCGTAACATATCTGTACAGGTAACCTGGTGTAACATCTCTGTAAAGGTAGCCTCGTGTAACATCTCTTTACAGGTAGCCTCGTGTAACATCTCTGTACAGGTAGCCTGGTGTAACATCTCTGTACAGGTAGCCTGGTGTAACATCTCTTTACAGGTAGCCGGGTGTAACATCTCTTTACAGGTAGCCTGGTGTAACATATCTGTACAAGAAGCCTGGTGTAACATATCTGTACAAGTAGCCTGGTGTAACATATCTGTACAGGTAGCCTGGTGTAACATCTCTGTAAAGGTAGCGTGATGTAACATATCTGTACAGGTAGTCTGGTGTAACATCTCTGTACAGGTAGCCTGGTGTAACCACTCTGTAAAGGTAGCGTGATATAACATATCTGTACAGGTAGTCTGGTGTAACATATCTGTACAAGTAGCCTGGTGTAACATCTCTGTACAGGTAGCCTGGTGTAACATCTCTGTACAGGTAGCCTGGTGTAACATATCTGTACAGTTAGCCTGGTGTGACATATCTGTTCAAGTAGCCTGGTGTAACATATCTGTACAGTTGTGCTGGTATAAAATCTCTGTAAAGGTAGCCTGGTTTACCATCTCTGTACATTTAGCCTGGTGTAACATCTCTGTAAAGGTAGCCTGGTGTATCCTATCTGTACAGGTAGCCTGGTGTAACAGCTCTGTAAAGGTAGCCTGGTGTAACATCTCTGTACAGGTCGCCTGGTGTAACATCTCTGTACAGGTAGCCCAGTGTAACATCTCTGTACAGGTAGTCTGATGTAACATATCTGTACAGGTAGCCTGGTGTAACACATCTGTACAGGGAGCCTGGTGTAACATCTCTGTAAAGGGAGCCTGGTGTAACATATCTGTACAGGTAGCCTGGTGTAACATCTCTTTACAGGTAGCCTGGTGTAACATCTCTGTACAATTAGCCTGGTGTAACATATCTGTACAAGTAGCCTGGTGTAACATATCTGTACAAGTAGCCTGGTGTAACATATCTGTACATTTGGGCTGGTGTAACATATCTGTACAAGTAGCCTGGCGTAACATATCTGTACAGGTAGCCTGGTGTAACATCTCTGTAAAGGTAGCCTCGTGTAACATCTCTTTACAGGTAGCCTCGTGTAACATCTCTGTACAGGTAGCCTGGTGTAACATCTCTGTACAGGTAGCCTGGTGTAACATCTCTTCACAGGTAGCCAGGTGTAACATCTCTTTACAGGTAGCCTCGTGTAACATCTCTGTACAGGTAGCCTGGTGTAACATCTCTTTACAGGTAGCCAGGTGTAACATCTCTTTACAGGTAGCCTGGTGTAACATATCTGTACAGGTAGCCAGGTGTAACATCTCTTTACAGGTAGCCTGGTGTAACATATCTGTACAAGTAGCCTGGTGTAACATATATGTACAAGTAGCCTGGTGTAACATATCTGTACAAGTAGCCTGGTGTAACATCTCTGTACAGGTAGCCTGGTGTAAAATCTCTGTAAAGGTAGCGTGATGTAACATATCTGTAGAGGTAGTCTGGTGTAACATATCTGTACAAGTAGCCTGGTGTAACTTATCTTTACAGGTAGCCTGGTGTAACATATCTGTACAAGTAGCCTGGTGTAACATATCTGTACAGGTAGCCTGGTGTAACATCCATGTAAAGGTAACGTGATATAACATATCTGTACAGGTAGTCTGGTGTAACATATCTGTACAAGTAGCCTGGTGTAACTTATCTTTACAGGTAGCCTGGTGTAACATATCTGTACAAGTAGCCTGGCGTAACATATCTGTACAGGTAGCCTGGTGTAACATC
Organism: Oncorhynchus masou masou; assembly: GCF_036934945.1. Classification (NCBI taxonomy): domain Eukaryota; kingdom Metazoa; phylum Chordata; class Actinopteri; order Salmoniformes; family Salmonidae; genus Oncorhynchus; species Oncorhynchus masou. The sequence goes on from NC_088213.1 coordinate 29,716,575, forward strand.
TCTGTAAAGGTAGCCTCGTGTAACATCCCTTTACAGGTAGCCTCGTGTAACATCTCTGTACAGGTAGCCTGGCGTAACATCTCTTCACAGGTAGCCTGGTGTAACATCTCTTTACAGGTAGCCTGGTGTAACATCTCTTTACAGGTAGCCTGGTGTAACATCTCTGTACAAGTAGCCTGGTGTAACATATCTGTACAAGTAGCCTGGTGTAACATATCTGTACAAGTAGCCTGGTGTAACATATCTGTACATTTGGGCTGGTGTAACATATCTGTACAAGTAGCCTGGCGTAACATATCTGTACAGGTAACCTGGTGTAACATCTCTGTAAAGGTAGCCTCGTGTAACATCTCTTTACAGGTAGCCTCGTGTAACATCTCTGTACAGGTAGCCTGGTGTAACATCTCTGTACAGGTAGCCTGGTGTAACATCTCTTTACAGGTAGCCGGGTGTAACATCTCTTTACAGGTAGCCTGGTGTAACATATCTGTACAAGAAGCCTGGTGTAACATATCTGTACAAGTAGCCTGGTGTAACATATCTGTACAGGTAGCCTGGTGTAACATCTCTGTAAAGGTAGCGTGATGTAACATATCTGTACAGGTAGTCTGGTGTAACATCTCTGTACAGGTAGCCTGGTGTAACCACTCTGTAAAGGTAGCGTGATATAACATATCTGTACAGGTAGTCTGGTGTAACATATCTGTACAAGTAGCCTGGTGTAACATCTCTGTACAGGTAGCCTGGTGTAACATCTCTGTACAGGTAGCCTGGTGTAACATATCTGTACAGTTAGCCTGGTGTGACATATCTGTTCAAGTAGCCTGGTGTAACATATCTGTACAGTTGTGCTGGTATAAAATCTCTGTAAAGGTAGCCTGGTTTACCATCTCTGTACATGTAGCCTGGTGTAACATCTCTGTAAAGGTAGCCTGGTGTATCCTATCTGTACAGGTAGCCTGGTGTAACAGCTCTGTAAAGGTAGCCTGGTGTAACATCTCTGTACAGGTCGCCTGGTGTAACATCTCTGTACAGGTAGCCCAGTGTAACATCTCTGTACAGGTAGTCTGATGTAACATATCTGTACAGGTAGCCTGGTGTAACACATCTGTACAGGGAGCCTGGTGTAACATCTCTGTAAAGGGAGCCTGGTGTAACATATCTGTACAGGTAGCCTGGTGTAACATATCTGTACAGGGAGCCTGGTGTAACATCTCTGTAAAGGTAGCCTGGTGTAACATATCTGTACAGGTAGCCTGGTGTAACATATCTGTACAGGGAGCCTGGTGTAACATCTCTGTAAAGGGAGCCTGGTGTAACATATCTGTACAGGTAGCCTGGTGTAACATATCTGTACAGGGAGCCTGGTGTAACATCTCTGTAAAGGTAACCTGGTGTAACATATCTGTACAGGTAGCCTGGTGTAACATCTCTGTAAAGTTTGCCTGGCGTAACATATCTGTACAGTTTGCCTGTTGTTACATCTCTCTCTCTCCCTCTCACTCTCCTCAATAGCAGGTGCTGTGCTTAGAAAGCTGTTACAGCCATCCCTGAGTGGTTGTGTCAGCACCGCTGCCGGGGTTGAGCTCTTCAACCTGCTCAGTTTCAGAAAATAAAAGCGTAAAAAAAGGAGAGAGAAAGCAACTCTCTGCTCCGGTCTCCAAATGACACCCGCTGGGAGCTATCGCATGCTAAATTCTGTGGGTGGTTCTCCCTGCGTTCTGTCTCAGGCCCCTGGACTCCCATTTACAGACATAGCCATATTGGTCCTTTCTGCATGGAGGGGCCTGACCAGCTGTGTTCAGCAGAAAAAAACAACAACTAAATAAATAAATAAACTCATCAACAAACACATAAGAAACGGATAATTTTGTCGCTTTAGCAAATGCTCGGATAAGGCACTTTTTGTGTACCATATGCAGTAAAATATGCAAAGTGTCACGCCCTGACCTTAGTTATCTATGTTTTCTGTATTATTTTGGTCAGGTCAGGGTGTGACGAGGGTGGTATGTGTGTTTTGTCCTGTCTAAGGTTTTTGATTGGTTCCCAATCAGAGGCAGCTGTTTATCGTTGTCTCTGATTGGGGATCCTATTTAGGTTGCGATTTGGGGTTATTGTCTATGTGTAGTTGCCTGTCAGCACTCGTTTTATATAGCGGCACGGTCACTTTGTTTAGTGGTCTGTCTTTACTAAATGAAGAATGTATTCATATCACGCTGCGCCTTGGTCTCCTCTATACGATGAACGTGACACAAAGTCATAATGCCGGACTTGGATTGTGGTGGGGCATAAGTTGTGGAAAGTCACTTCACTGCCGCTAATACACCCCCATAGGACTCACATTCACAGACGTTTGATGGTACTGTACTGAACTGCATGCACTGATACGGTCTCTCGTCTTGAACACAAATGAAGATGATCTGTCGTTATGATCTCTCGTCTGGAACACAAATGTGACACTTAAGACTCAAGGGTTTTGCAGCGATAGCTATGCAAATGAACCTGCTTTGAGAGCAGAGGCAGCACCGTGTGCATCGTCTAGAGCTCACAATAATCACAGGGGGCTTGTGTGCAAACAAGAGACGCTAAGCATCTCAAACCTCTGCAAGCGACACAAACACACACATATATGCAAACAAAATGTAATAAATCTCTGAAACCAGTTATCACATTCTAACACACACACACACACACACACACACACACACACACACACACACACACACACACACACACACACACACACACACACACACACACACACACACACACACACACACACACACACACACACACACACACACACACACACACACACACACACACACACACACACACACACACACACACACACACACACACACACACACACAGGCACACACACACACACACACAGGTGATTGCTCAATGCCTGTTATATTCTTACCTTCTAAACTTCTCTATTTGATATCCTTTCTTCCTTCCTTTTTTCTGAAGGAACCAAAGGAGATACTTCTAGTCTCTACATGCCAATGTTGAAACCCTCTCTCCCTCTATGAATGATCTTCAGTTTTGTATTTTATTTCATTCATGTTTTGTTAACTTGCATTCCAATGTGTTTTGTAGATTTTTAAAGGATCACAATTATAAATATATACTGTAGAGAGACGCATTCTTCTTAAATCTATTTTCTTCTTTCCTGTTACATTGACTAGAGAGTCACCCAAGCTGCCAAGTACAGAACAGTCCGGGTCTTTGAAATGACCTGACAAGTACAGGAACATGGATTTGGCCTCTCAGCATAATCCATGAAACCTTTTTAGGAGAGAGATACGTTAGCATATAGGTAATCTAAATTTAGCAAACGCCCCATTATGGGCCGTTTCGTTTTACGTGGCCAATAATGATGAATTCCAAAGGTGACCTGATGGGTTTCCTTTCAGCAGATTGATCTGCCCAGGTGAGGGTGTCACAAAACAGACGGGGGACACAGTACACCCTCAGTACACCCTGAGTACACCCTGAGTACACCCTCAGTACACCCTGAGTACACCCTGAGTACACCCTCAGAACACCCTCAGTACACCCTCAGTACACCCTCAGTACACCCTCAGTACACCCTCAGTACACTCTCAGTACACCCTCAGTACACCCTCAGTACACCCTCAGTACACCCTCAGTACACCCTCAGAACACCCTCAGTACACCCTGAGTACACCCTGAGTACACCCTCAGTACACCCTCAGTACACCCTCAGTACACCCTCAGTACACCCTCAGTACACCCTCAGTACACCCTCAGTACACCCTCAGTTCACCCTCAGTACACCCTCAGTACACCCTCAGTACACCCTCAGTACACCCTGAGTACACCCTCAGTACACCCTGAGTACACCCTCAGTACACCCTGAGTACACCCTCAGTACACCATGAGTACACCCTCAGTACACCCTCAGTACACCCTCAGTACACCCTCAGTACACCCTCAGTACACCCTCAGTACACTCAGTACACCCTCAGTACACCACACCCTGAGTACACCCTCAGTACACCCTCAGTACACCCTGAGTACACCCTCAGTACACCCTCAGTACACCCTCAGTTCACCCTCAGTTCACCCTCAGTACACCCTCAGTACACCCTCAGTACACTCTGAGTACACCCTCAGTACACCCTCAGAACACCCTCAGTACACCCTCAGTACACCATGAGTACACCCTCAGTACACCCTCAGTACACCCACACCCTCAGTACACCCTCAGTACACCATGAGTACACCCTCAGTACACCCTCAGAACACCCTCAGCGGCCAACACAAGACATACTGTAGGCTATCTAACACTTTCACGCACAGAACCATCTTCAGAGTATTTAGACTAAAGTCAGAATGGTCGACTGTTCTGAACACAAACATAATCATATGCGTTGTCTGTTCTTGTCTCTTTTAATATATTCCCCAAACTAGGAATTCTTCTTCTTTATTTTGGAACTAATTACAGTTTAGAAAGGCACAACATATAGTGAAAACAGAATGGCTGAAATTGAAAAAGAAATGTGAGAAACCAAGAGAGGGAGTGTATTTCCACAGTGTTTCAGAGCAGAGAATTTGGTAAACAGAAACATTGTGCATCTTTTGTGTGTTTGGGGAAAAAACAGGATTGTGAGATTCTCCTTCTCTTGAACAAGTAAATAACCTCTGCAATTTATCACAAGTACAAGAAGGAAATGTCAAGGGCACAGGAGTCCCTTCTCTTTAGGTCACACACAAAAGTGCACACACATGCAAATAAACACACACACATGTACACAAACAGTGTATGGTGCTGTGACCGCCACACATGCACAAAATACAAGTTGGGGCATTGACAAAGCACAGGGAGCTGGAAGAGGGGCCCAGGTGGGACTAATTGAAATGAACTTTACTTGGGAGAGAAATACCTAATTAAGGTGAATTTTCTGGGTGTGTTTGCCTTGCAACATCATGGGGCCTAACTTTGAGCTCATCTTTACTCGGGGAAACCTGGTTACAGTATGCAGATCACAGACACAACTAAATATCAACCAGCAGAAGGAATAAGGTGGTTGCTTCTCCTCAGTGAGAATGTGTTGTTTGGTGCTTGTTTCAAGTTACCTGGCTGACACACTCAGTGGGTTGAGACGAAGCTATTCATTATCTACCTGGTTTACTGTGTGTGTGTGTGTGTGTGTGTGTGTGTGTGTGTGTGTGTGTGTGTGTGTGTGTGTGTGTGTGTGTGTGTGTGTGTGTGTGTGTGTGTGTGTGTGTGTGTGTGTGTGTGTATCTGTACCTCCGTGTTTTATTTAACCATTCCTATCATTTGTATCAGTCAAAGAGTGTGTCAACTACTAGTGTTTGTATGCCATTTAGCAACTCTGTCTGTCTGTGAGTGTGGGGTTTGTTAGTTGGGGACACTCCACAGTCCCAAAAGCACTTGCAGTTCCACAGACAGTAGCTGGGTAATTCCTCAGCGGCTGTTTAGAGTGTCTCCAGCAGCTCTAAGTGTTCTCCTGTCTGTGCCTGATCAGAAAACAGGCCTACTTTAGTCAGTTTGTTTAAGGTACTCTGAGAAGGCTCTCCTGTCTTTCCCTATCTCTCTTTTTCATTCTCTCTCCCTGTACTTCTCTCTCTCTCTCATACACACATACACACACACCCAGGCATGCATGCACACAGATACAAATTCGTTCTCCTCCCTGTTAGGCTGCAGTGAGAGCATGATTCATTGATAGAAGCAGTGAAGACTACGGTGCCACAAAGGATTAGGCAGCAAAGCAGACTAGTGTTCTACACTCAAGACTGTATTTCAGTTTGAAATAGGCTACATAATATTGAAACAACATGCCTCCCTCAATTAGATAAACCCCAGTCTACTGAGATACTATCATTCAGCAAACCTCTTTATATTGTGTCAGACTGACGCAAAATATAGTATTTATGTTCATATTTGAAGGTGATGATTGTTTTTCTCCAAAAGTGGACTAATGGTCGAATCAGTACTTGAATATTTATCCCACTAGTTGTTGAATGTTTGAATATTTTACTCTTGTCACTTGCACTCACAGATCTCACCTTCTACAAGCCACAAACATGCTCTGGCACATGCTCAAAATACTTCACAACCGCATTCAAAATAACCCAGTGTCCTATTGGTTTGTCTTGTGTGCAGGTGCGCGTACACAGATAATGCTTGTGTGGTATGTGCAAGGAAGATGTGTGGGGACAGAGGGAGTTGCGCTTTCACACAAACTCACAAACACACATAATGCATGGGTGCATTAGACTCACACACACACATAATGCATGGGTGCATTAGACTCACACACACACATACATTATGAATCACAAGTTGTCCACATCACAGCCTAATGAATTCAGTCACGACCATAATGAGCTGATGTTATAGGCCTGTGTGTAATGAATGTCACAAGGAGGCGTCTGTATTCCTCATTTCTCCACCTCAGGCACTAATTATAATACACCCATAAGAATGCTGTATCTGTGCGAAGACACCGGGCGAAGGGGGAACGGTGTGTGTGTGTGTGTGTGTGTGTGTGTAGTGTGTAGGCCGAGGATGATCTATAAGCAGGGCAAGCTATACCCTCTCCTCCCTCCCCTCCCTCCCCAGCCCGCCATGGAGGGGTAATATTTACACAGTGCCCTCTTTACGACCCTGACGGTGACCGCTCACCAACAACACAAACTGTGCGAAAGAACTGACTGACAGACACACACACACACACACACACACACACACACACACACACACACACACACACACACACACACACACACACACACCACACACATATTTAGGGGTGATATAGAGACTAATACTTCCAATCCTAACAACACTTGACCGTGACTTTACAGCCTCATCATGTACTAGACATATGCTATTAAAATCTCATGATGAGATTGACAACAGATGACCACTGAAGGTGAAGTCGGAAGTTTACATACACCTTAGCCAAATACATTTAAACTCAGTTTTTCACAATTCCTGACATTTACTCAGAGTAAAAATGCCCTGTCTTAGGTCAGTTAGGATCACCACTTTATTTTATGAATGTGAAATGTCAGAATAATAGTAGAGAGAATGATTTATTTCAGCTTTTACTTCTTTCATCACATTCCCAGTGGGTCAGAAGTTTACATGAACTCAATTTGGTAGCATTGCCATTATAATTGTTTAACTTGGGTCAAATGTTTCGGGTAGCCTTCCACAAGCTTCCCACAATAAGTTGGGTGAGATTTGGCCCATTCCTCCCAACAGAGCTGCTGAAACTGTGTAGGCCTCCTTGCTCGTACATGCTTTTTCAGTTCTACCCACAAATTTTCCATAGGATTAAGGTCAGGGCTTTGTGATGGTCACTCCAATACCTTGACTTTGTTGTCCTTAACCTCTTGACGCGAGGGGGCACTATTTTTATGTTTGGAAAAATAACATTTCCAAAGTAAAAGGCCTATTTCTCAGGACCAGATGCTAGAATATGCATATAATTGACAGATTATGATAGAAAACACAAAATATTGTCTGTGAGTATAACAGAACTGATATTGCTGGCGAAACCCTGAGAAAATCAAACCAGGAAGTGGCCTCTATTTTGAAAACTTCATGTTCCATAGCCTCCCATTGCTCCATTTAAAGGGATATCAACCAGATTCCTTTTCCTATCACTTCCTCAAGATATCAACAGTCTTCAGACATAGTTTCAGGCTTTTATTTTGAAAAATGAGCCAGAACGATAACATCGCGTGAAGTGGTCACATGAGTTTTGCTCGCGCAACAGAATTTGGACAGCCATTGTTTTTACCTCTCCTACTGTGAAAGACATTTGCGGTTGATATATTATCAATTATATATTTTAAAAACTACCTGAGGATTGATTATAAAAAAACGTTTGACATGTTTCTGTGGATATTACGGATATTATTTGGAATTTGTCTGCGTTGTCGTGACCGCTCTTTCCTGTGGATTTCTGAACATAATGCGCCAAACAAACGGAGGTATTTTGGATATAAAAATAATCTTATGGAACAAAAGGAACATTTGTTGTGTATCCGGAACATTTGTTGTGTAACTCGTGAGTGAAAACATCTGAAGATTAAATAATTAATTTGACTGCTTTTCTTATTTTCGTGACCAAGCTACCTGATGCTAAGTGTACTTAAAGTTTTGTCATGCGATCGATAAACTTACACAAATGCTTGGATTGCTTTCGCTGTAAAGCATAATTTCAAATTATGAGACGACAGGTGGATTAACAAAAGGCTAAACTGTGTTTTGCAATAATGCACTTGTGATTTTATGAATATGTATATATTTAGTAATATTATTTGACTGAGGCGCTATGCTATTCAGCAGTTGCTGATGACAATTATCCTGCTTAAGGGATGGGTAGTGTCAATTAAGGCAATAAATAGGCCATGGTGGCGAAGTAATTACAATATAGCAATTAAACACTGGAATGGTAGATGTGCAGAAAATGAATGTGCAAGTAGAGATACTGGGGTGCAAAGGAGCAAGATAGATAAATAAATACAGTATGGGGATGAGGTAGATAGATGGGCTGTTTACAGATGGGCTATGTACAGGTGCAGTGATCTGTGAGCTGCTCTGACAGCTGGTGCTTAAAGCTAGTGAGGGAGATGTGAGTCTCCAGCTTCAGTGATTTCTGCAGTTTGTTCCAGTCATTGGCAGCAGAGAACTGGAAGGACAGGTGACCAAAGGAGGAATTGGCTTTGGGGGTGACCAGTGAGATATACCTGCTGGAGCGCGTGCTGTGAGTGGGTGCTGCTATGGTGACAGGTGAGCTGAGATAAGGCAGGGCTTTACCTAGCAAAGACTTGTAGATAACCTGTAGCCAGTGGGTTTGGCGACGAGTATGAAGCAAGGGCCAACCAACGAGAGCATATAGGTCGCAGTGGTGGGTAGTGTATTGGGCTTTGGTGACAAAACTGATGGCACTGTGATAGACTGCATCCAATTTGTTGAGTAGAGTGTTGGAGGCCATTTTATAGATGACATCACCAAAGTCGAAGATCGGTAGGATAGTTAGTTTTATGAGGGTATGTTTGGCAGCATGAGTGAAGGATGCTTTGTTGCGATATATAGGAAGCCGATTCTAGATTTAATTTTGGATGTGTCCAGCCAGACACCAAGGTATTTGTAGTTGTCCATGTATTCTAAGTCAGACCCATCCAGACTGGTGATGCTGGACGGACGGGGAGGTGCGGGCAGTGATCAATTGAATAGCATGCATTTAGTTTTACTTGCATTTAGGCTATTGAGTCTGCCAATAAGAATGTGGTGATTGACAGTCGAAAGCCTTGGCCAGGTTGATGAATACAGCTGCACGGTACTGTCTCTTATCGATGGCAGTTATGATATCGTTTAGGACCTTGAGCGTGGCTGAGTTGCACCCATGACCAGCTCTGAAACCAGATTACATAGCAGAGAAGGTTTCAAAATGGTCGGTAATCTGTTTGTTAACTTGGCTTTTGAAGAAAGACAGGGTAGGATGGATATAAGTCTGTAGCAGTTTGGGTCTAGAGTGTCACCCCCTTTGAAGTGGACGATGACTGCAGCAGCTTTCCAATCTTTGGAAAATCTCAGACGATATGAAAGAAAGGTTAGAACAGGCTATTAACAGAGGTTGCAACAGTTTCGGCAGATAATTTTAGAAAGAGAGGGTCCAGATTGCCTAGCCCGGCTGATTTGTAGGGGTCCAGATTTTGCAGCTCTTTCACAACATCAGCTATCTGGATTTGGGGGAAAGAGAAATGGTGGGGGCTTGTGGTGGTTGCTGTGGAGGGTGCCGTGCAGTTGCCCTGGGTAGGGGTAGCCAGGTGGAAAGCATGGCCAGCCATAGAGAAATGTTTATTGAAATTCTCAATTATAGTGGATTTATCGGTGGTAACAGTGTTTCCCTTCCTCAGAGCAGTGGGCAGCTGGGAGGAGGTGCTCTTATTCTCCATGGGCATTACAGTGTCCCAGAACGTTTTTGAGTTTGTACTACAGGATGTAAATTTCTGTTTGAAAAAGCTAGCCTTAGCATTGCTAACTGACTGTGTATATTTGTTCCTAACTTCCCTGAAAAGTTGCATATCATGGGGGCTTTTCGATGCTAATGCAGAACGCCACAAGATGTTTTTGTGCTGGTCAAGGGCAGACAGGTTTGGAGTGAACCAAGGACTATATCTGTTCCTAGTTATTTTTTTTATTTTTTTACTTATGCTTATTTAAGATGGTGAGGAAGGCAGTTTTAAAGAATAACCAGGCATCCTCTACTGACGGGATGAGGTCAATGTCATTCCAGGATACCCCGGCCAGGTCCATTATAAAGGTCTGCATGCAGAAGTGTTTTAGGGAACGTTTTACAGTGGGTGGTTGTTTGATCGCAGACCCATTACAGATGCAGGCAATGAGGCAGTGATGGCTGAGATCTTGATTGAAAACAGCAGAGGTGTATTTGGAGGGCGAGTTAGTTAGGATGATATCTATGAGGATGCCCGTGTTTACGGATTTGGGGTGCACCTGGTAGGTTCATTGATTTTATGTGCGAGATTGAGGGCATCAAGCTTAGATTGTAGGATGGCCGGGGTGTTAAGTATGTCCCAGTTTAGGTCACCTAGCAGCACGAGCTCAGAAGATAGATGGGGGGCAATAAATTCACATATGGTGTCGAGGACACAGCTGGGGGCAGAGGGTGGTCTATAGCAAGCGGCAACGGTGAGAGACTTGTTTCTGGAAAGGCTAAATAAAAAATGTAAGCTCAAATTGTTTGGGTTCAGACCTGGATAGTAAGACAGAACTCTGCAGGCTATCTTTGCAGTAGATTGCAACACCTCCCCCTTTGGTAGTTCTATCTTGGTGGATAATGTTATAGTTAGGGATGGAGATTTCAGAGTTTCTGGTGGTTTTCCTATGCCAGGATTCAGACATCCGGGTTGGCAGAGTGTGCTAAAGCAGTGAATAAAACAAACTTTGGGAGTAGTCTTCTAATGTTAACCTCTTTGAACTCTAGGGGCGCAATTTCATTTTTGGATGAAAAACGTTCCCGTTTTAAACAAGATATTTTGTCACAAAAAGATGCTCGACTATGCATATAATTGCTACTGTTCGAAAGAAAACACTCTGACGTGTCCAGAAATACAAATATCTTCTCTGTGCGTGCCCTTTAACGTGAGCTTCAGGCAAAACCAAGATGACATGGCATCCAGGAAATGACAAGGATTTTTGAGGCTCTGTTTGTCATGATCTCCTTATATGGCTGTGAATGCAAGAGGAATGAGTCTGCCCTTTCTGTCGTTTCCCCAAGGTGTCTGCAGCATTGTGACGTATTTGTAGGCAGATCATTGGAAGATTGACCATAAGAGACCACATTTACCACGTGTCCGCCCGGTGTCCTGCGCCGAAATTGGTGCGCAAAAGTCACCTGCCAGTATTTTTCCAAACAATACACAGAGTAAAGCAAGCTTCCACGATCTGCATGTCAATGAAGAGATATGTGAAAAAACACCTTGAGGACTGATTTCAAACAACGTTTGCCATGTTTCGGTCGATATTATGTAGTTAATCCGGAAAAAGTTTTACGTTGTAGGTGACTGCATTTTCGGTTCGTTTCAGTAGCCAGGCGCAATGTAGAAAACGGAACGATTTCTCCTACACACAGAAGCTTTCAGGAAACACTGCGCATTTGGTGTGTAACTGAGAGTCTCCTCATTGAAAACATCAGAAGCTCTTCAAAGGTAAATTATTTTATTTATTTGGTTATCTGGTTTTTGTGAAACTGTTGCGTGCTACATGTTATTCAAAATGCATTGCTAGCTTTGCATACTCTTACACAAATTAGTCCATTTCTATGGTTCAAAAGCATGTTTTGAAAATCTGAGATGACAGTGTTGTTAAGAAAAGGCTAAGCTTGAGAGCAGATGCATTATTTTCATTTTATTTGCGATTTTCAGAAATCGTTAACGTTACATTATGCTAATGAGCTTCAGGCTATAACTGTATACAGGGTTTTTTCATAGCCAAACGTGAACAAAACGGAGTGATTTGTCCTACACAAATAATATTTTTTTGAAAAACTGCACATTTGCTATGTAACTGAGAGTCTCCTCATTGAAAACATCCGAAGCTCTTCAAAGTTAATGATTTTATTTATTTGGTTATCTGGCTTTTGTGAAAATGTTGCGTGCTACATGCTACACAAAATGCTATGCTAGCTTTGCATACTCTTACACAAATTAGTCAATTTCTATGGTTCAAAAGCATATTTTGAAAATCTGAGATGACAGTGTTGTTAAGAAAAGGCTAAGCTTGAGAGCAAACGCATTATTTTAATTTTATTTGCGATTTTCAGAAATCGTTAACGTTGCGTTATGCTAATGAGCCTGAGGCTTTAGTCACAATCCCGGATCCGGGATGGGGAGTTTCAAGAAGTTAACATGCATGAAACCAAGGCTTTTACAGTACAGAAGTCAGCAAATGAGAGCACCTGGGTGGGAGTGGAGCTAGGCACTGCAGGACCTGGATTAACCTCTACATCACCAGAGGAACAGAGGAGAAGTAGGATAAGGGTACGGCTAAAGGTTATACGAACTGGCCATCTAGCACGTTCGGAACAGAGAGTATGCAGATTTCTGGGCACGATAGCATAGATTCAAGCATAGTGTATAGACAAAGGTAAGGTAGGATGTGAGTACATTGGAGGTAAACCTAGGCATTGAGTAATGATGAGAGATATATAGTATCTAGAGACGTTTAAACCAGGTAATGTCATTGCATACGTAGGAGGTGGAACAGCATTTTGTGAAAAAGGAATCTGGTTGATATCCCTTTCAATGCTCAATAGGGAGGCATAGGAACGCAGAGGTTTCAAAATAAGAGTCACTTCCTGATTGAATTTTTCTCAGGCTTTCGCCTGCAATATCAGTTCTGTTATACTCACAGACAATATTTTTACAGTTTTGGAAACTTTAGAGTGTTTTCTATCCTAAGCTGTCAACTATATGCATATTCTAGCATCTTGTCTTGACAAAATAGCCCGTTTACTTTGGGAATGTTATTTTTCCAAACATAAAAATAGTGCCCCCTAGCTTCAAGAGGTTAATTAACCTCCCACATCTTACCTCATTTGCACTCACTGTATATAGACTTTTTTTTCTGTATATAGACTTTTATTGACTGTATTTTTGGTTATTCCATGTGTAACTCTGTGCTGTTGTATGTGTCTAATTGCTATGCTTTATCTTGGCCAGGTCGCAGTTGCAAATGAGAACTTTTTCTCAATTAGCCTACCTGGTTAAATAAAGGTGAAATAAAAATAAATAAAAATAAATGTTTACAATGGCAACTAGAATAATGGACCCTATTCTGACCTGACCAAGACCAGTTGATAGGAATAACAGATCTGACATGCCTGTCCATGCACTAAGCCATATTGCCTGCCTCACAATACAGTATCCTTGTGTTTTCTATTGTCAAGAGAAACATACTTGGCCAGTAAAATATCTACCTTTTTAATAATGAGCCTCAGAATCCACTGCAAATTACATTGAAACTACTGAGAGAAAACTATAAACTTCACCTTCACCATCTAGACATACTGTCTGTATGTGTTCTCTATGGAGTGGTCTGCTCTCTTCTGCACTGTTCTGCTCGCCCTAGTAAAGGTGAAGTTTCCTCACGGGAGCTGACAAGTGTGAAATTGCAATAGGAAGGAGTGCTTCAAACCCTGCCATTTACCCCGCTCATTAACATACCCTAAACCCCCAGTCTGCCTGGTTGATAAGCCAGTCCCTGCCTCTAAACATGAGCTCACCAAGGTAATAACATACATATTATGCATGACAGTGTTTGCCTAAGAAACCTCTCTCAAACACACACATCAATTCTTTGGATTCAATGGTGTTAGTTTTCCCAGTGGTGTAGTATTGAGTAAAGGGCCAGGAACAGAGGTATTGGATTGAGTTGGATAGTAGAGATAGAGCTGCATGGCTTAAAGGACATCTATAGCACCAGGCTCTGGTCTGAGACACAGATCTATGACTCTCTGAGGAGAACTGGGCCTCTCAGTTTTACTGCCAAAGGTACGGGGTGAAAGGGGCCACGGGTCATGACCTTCCTCTTTGAAGCCACTGCTTTTCTCTCTTCCTCTGTTTCTTTTTCTTTTCCTCTTCAGTCCCTCTTTCTTTCTCCTCCCTCTCTTCCTACATATTCCCTTCTACCGGCTATCTCTCTCTTCATCTCTCCTGGTCACCTCTCTTTTTCGCCCTCCCCTCTATCTCTATTTAATTTAACCCCCGATCCCCCTTCCTCTACACCTCTCTTTTTCATTTCCTCTCTTTCTCTATACCCCCTCTCCCCCATCGCATCCTCCCGCCTACTGTAGTTTAGGTGAATTGTTCGCTGGGCTGAAGGTTAGCCAGTCTTTGGGCCACTCCTTTGGTCATAGAGCTGAGAGAGAGTGGACACTGAGCGGACACTGACGCTGGTTGGTTGTCTTTGAGGAGTGGAGCGACTGCCTGCTGCATCCATATCGCTGCAGCAGCGTAATTGATACAGGCTCACGCTGCTGGGCTTAACAGAGACCCTGCCGTTCACACAGAGCCTGAGATCACACAGCTGCAGGGCTCACAGTACAGACAGGGAGAGCTCACACAAGATCACACACAGCGTGCTGGCAAGATCACAGCTACAGAGACACAGAGGAGATGGTAAGAGATAGAGAGGGGTGCCTGGTTGATTTATCGGACATTGGTTAAAGGTGCACTATGCAGAAATTGCTCTGCTATTTCCTGGTTGCTAAAATTCTAATAGTTTGCCTAATTTACGTTTATGTGACAAAACAAGCAAGTATAGTGCAGAGAATCATTGTACCATCTAAACTGCTGTGGAATATATTTTCCATAACTAAAAATATTTTATTTTCAGCTGTTTGAAGCTGGTGTACAAAACTGAAAGTAAAAGAAATAGCACCCATAGAACAGACCTACCAATTGGAACACATATCTATAATTCACATTCCTATGTGAATTTGGTTGGATGGCCCCAGAAAGTTACATATTGCAAGTTTAAGCTGATATGATTAGAACATCTCATTATGTGTAGCAGGTGTACAGCCTCTACAAGAAGAAAAAACAAGTGCCTACAATAACTACCTCAGTGTAGCTAAGACGAAAGCAGTATTCACTCACTGTTATACAACTGATAAGGCTCTTCCCTCGGTCTGCTCCTTAGTAGCATGTTCATTCAATCATGTTCCCAGCCAACCAGCTTGCCTGGTGAAATCTGGCCCACACCTGATCAGAGATACCCTGCACAGCAGTTTCACCTCAATACTGCACTAAAACCCCACCAAAGATCACTAGCATGCAGGTCCTTGCCGCTTACACACACACACACACGCACACACACGCACACACACACACTCACACACACACAGGTTTTATCCTACCGCCTGACATTCAGTGACATTTCAGAAGTCGTTAAAGGTGTGTGCACAGGGACCAGGAGAACGTGGCCAAAGGCGCTCCTCAGGCGGAAAGAGACCGCCGTCGCTGTCAGGACATAAAACATGGCTGGATGAACTGATTATGCTGTCAGAAACATCCCACCCACACATTTCACCCAACTTCCCTCTCTGAAGATGTATTTAGTGTGTTGACAAATCATCTGTTCAGTATTTTAGACACACATGAAATGGATGCCTCCGGTGGGAAGGCTGGGCGCATGGCAGGTTGTTCAGTGCTCAAGGTAGTAGTGGCCTTTAACACACAGCTCTACCATCAGATTAGACGAGCACAATCCCAACTTTAACCATTAGTGGGATAGTAAAATATCTGATTGTAGATCTGTCCAGCTAAAGGACCAAGAGTAGGAATATAACCCCTATGTTGATCTAATGAAATGCAGCCCCTGGATTGAGCAGTCTACAGCCTGCTCGGCTTTGAGTCTGTGACCCAAACACACACACACACACACACACACACACACACACACACACACACACACACACACACACACACACACACACACACACACACACACACACACACACACACACACACACACACACACACACACACACACACACACACACACACACACACAGGGTCCTAGACAGATAAGAATCCCCACTTTTATGATATGAACCTCTTCCTCCCCACTGGCTCATACCTGTCCTTCTGACAGCTAATGTCCTGCTATTTGTCCATCTCTGGCATCTGACTCCATAAAGGCCCGGCTGTAAAAAAAAAAAAAGCCCCATTGACCAATGTCATTAGGGGCCGACCCTCTTCCCCCAGTCACTGTTTAAGCCAATGTGTGCAAATATGTCTGATTTTAGCTGAGATGATAGTTCTTTAAACCAACTCTGACACGTCTTGGTTGTGGGGAAGTGGGCCGAGGAGGGGGGCGAGGGGCCGAGGAGGGGGGGGTAAGGAGGGGGTAGAGGAGGTGGGCCGAAGAGGGGGTAAGAGGGTGGGCCGAGGAGGGGGCCGAGGAGGGGGGGTAAGGAGGTGGGCCGAGGAGGGGGTGAGGAGGGGGTGAGGAGGTGGGCCGAGGAGGGGGTAAGGAGGTGGGCCGAGGAGGGGGCCGAGGAGGTGGGCCGAGGAGGGGGGTAAGGAGGTGGGCTGAGGAGGGGGCAGAGGAGGTGAGCCGAGGAGGGGGCTGAGGAGATGGGCAGAGGAAGGGAGTGAGGAGGTGGGCCGAGGAGGTGGGCCGAGTAGGGGGGTGAGGAGGGGAGTGAGGTGGTGGGTGAGGAGGGGGCAAGGTGAAGGCCGAGGAGGGAGGCTTGGAGCCTCTTGGTTCAAGGCCCCTCCCCCGTGGAGAGGCTGTCAGGTCCAATATTAACACCAACACAGACAGAGGCAAGGCCCTGATTACAGGGCTTAATCACAGCATGCCAAGCTATACCAGACCTCCACAACACCCCATCTTCTTTTCTCCTGGCTGCAACCCTCAGAATAAGCCATTCCTCTCTGTGTACTCTGTGATGTGATGTCTGTTAGCCTTGCTAGCGCCTGCTAGACCACTAACCACAGCAGCCCTCCATATCTCTTCCATGTAAATCTGTCTCTCTGAGTCACCGTCGGACCTCAGCCCATCAATCCGAGACGGCGTGGGGACGGCAGCGTGCACTTCACACAGGGAGGTCTTTACATTCCCACAATGCACGCAGAGGTAATGGAATCTCTGGGATGCCTGGGGGGACATAAGTCAATGCGAAGAGAGATGGTGACAGTGACAAAAGCCTGGAAGAGTAGCGGAAAGAGAGAGAGAGTAGCAGAGAGAGAGAGAGTAGCAGAGAGAGAGAGTGTAGCAGAGAGAGAGAGAGAGAGCAGAGCAGAGAGAGAGAGAGAGCGCGCAAGTGAGCCAGATGCCTACACGGTAGCTTTATAAAGAGGTGCAAATCAATCTTAACCTCCTCTCTCTCTGGTGCTGCTCCACTCCCCACAGGACACAGGTTGCATAGAGCCCTGAGGACCAGCTCTCACTGCTGCACGGAAACATCCAACCTACTGTAGTACAGGAACGTTACAATAAGATGACAATCACTACAGTACACCTCTATTCATCCTGAGGAGCTGAACTGAAACCCTCTCCTGACCTGTTACAGGTTTATACAATTAATTCATGTTATGACAGTTTTTTTAGAGATCCAAACATAAAAGTTGTTTCCATATTGCAAAGTAATTTGCTACCATATACAGTCCTGTATGTGTGGCTACCTTAATTTTCTAATGTCTTTGTGAACTGTATGTATTTACATATCTGTAGACATACTGGAAACATAAATGGGCTTTATGACTATGGACATGGCCATACATGTCCATGAACAAACATGCAATATGCATTAAGCCTGCCACCAATAAACAATATACTGTAAATCAATGCCTTAATAGCATTTACAATAAATACATGTAGTCACTACTGTAAAGAACATAAAAGCAAAATAATATATTGCCCTATGGAGAGCTGCTACCTTTGTTTTACAGGCACTTTGATGAATAATTCACAATAGCAGGTCAATTATTTACATGAAGGTTATAGTGAACTGCTCTGCAAACAGCGACGCAGTAGGTTAGTGCAGCACTGTCTCCTGATTATGGGGCCATGTTTCTAACCTCACATGAAAACGTAATGTTGCTGTAACACGTGTTCTCGCTCACTGCTATATGGGTTTCCTTACAGTTGTAATCATCTGGGCCTGTAGCTTCAGCACCAGGGTCTCTCACAATGTTAATAGACCCTAACATACATCTCCAGTGATCTAAGCCACCTCCAATTTTCAGAAAACATGCACCCATACAGTCCAATGGCCCTAGACCCAAACTTGACCCCTAGACCCAAACTTCACCCCTAGACCCATACTTGACCCCTAGCCTCTAACCCCTATACACTTGCTTAGATGCAGGTTGCATATGTGTAGGCATTATAGCCAAACTGACACATAGCCTAGCTGTGGGTATCCTATTATGCCATATTGATAACACCTACCCACTCCTTTCAGAGCTACAAGTTCTTACAGGTTAAGGGCAAGAAGTAGATTTTAGATTTGGCAATAGCAGAAGCATGTTAATTGACTAAATTGGCCTGTCTGGCCTCAGCATGTCTGGGGTAAAGTAAGACTGTAACAGGACTAAACAAGGACATCTGGTCTCTAAAATCCTCTTACCAGGACAATACTGTGGAACAGTCCCCACAAAAACTACAATGGTGAATCAATGGTGTCCCTGACACTGTGACATGGCAATTACATTTAACTGGTGTCCATTGATTATCCAAAAGCAGCTTATCCTGGCAAGGGTCAAGGAACAGCTAGAGTATCAGCTAGAGAGGGCAGAGGAGGTGTCTGTTCTGGGGACCCATCCCCCTTCAACTGACTGAACTGTGTATGTGTGTGTGTCACAAATTCCACCGAAGTTGTTCCCTCTCCTTGTTCGGCGGCGTTCGGCGGTCGACATCACCGGCTTTCTAGCCCGCCACCGATCCATGTTTCATTTTTCCTTTTGTTTTGTCTGTTTACACACCTGGTTCCCATCTCATAATTATGTTCCTTATTTAACCCTCTGGTTTCCCTTTCTGTTTTGTGCGTGATTGTCTTTCCTGTATTCTGGTGTGTTGGATTTTGTGTCCTGTTTTGTGCTGGTTTGGAACAGGATTTTGTTACATGTTTGGATTGAGTAAATCAGTGTTTTTTTACTCTTACCTGTGTCCTGCGCCTGACTCCTTCGCTATCTTCTAGATAGACTTTGACAGTGTGTGTGTGTGTGTGTGTGTGTGTGTGTGTGTGTGTGTGTGTGTGTGTGTGTGTGTGTGTGTGTGTGTGTGTGTGTGTGTATTTGTGTGTGTGTCACTATCCATCTATCTACCTCCTATGAGTCTCTTCTATTCAGAAGTTCTACTTCCGTCCATACTGTGGTCTCTACAATTCCATGAACCTCATACAGCCACTTTGGCTCATATTTCACAAGAGGAGAGAGATGGTGATGGTGATGGAGGACACATTTCAGTTTGACACCCATGTGGGACACATTTCACTGTGATACCCAGATTCTCCCCTACAAATCACTGCCACCTGTTTCACTATGTCCTTATGTTCATGACAGGACTAGTAATCTTTCTGAAATGTTTGGTAGTAAACCTGAAAGATCACAGGACCATAGTGAGGATGCTTCTGGTTGTTCATTCCCTTCTCATCTCTCCCATGGCTCTATAATGGGATCTAATGGGCTCAGTCTTTACTGTGTGTCCATTAGGCCACATTGATGCTGGATATTGGCCGGTGGAGAGACAGAGAGCTTCAGTTGTGAAGTATAGGGCTGTAAAACCATGTCAGCAGACAGGTAGGAAGTGGATGTTGTGATGGACTGAGTGACATACTTTATGATATTCAATGGGGCAACTGGCCCAGCCTTTCTCTTTTTGTAAATAGTCTCCAATATCAATTGCTATAATTACTATCATGTATAAGACTGAAATGTTTGTTTGTAACAATCAATTACCCTTCAAAGTTGGCCATTCACAACCCCCTAAATTAACTGCACCTAAAGCCAACAGTCAATGGTCAATGCAAAATCTCTTGAACACACTGCTGGCTGAGGAGTGAGAATGTCCCTAAGGAAGGGGCGGGGGGGGGGGGGGTACTTGGAGTGCACCCAAAACAAGTTGATTTATGTGAACCGGAGCAATGTACATCTAATCGTTATCTCTTAGAGAGGACGATGAATGAAAATGTCTCTCCTGAAATATTGAAATGCAATCTTTATCTAAGTGAGGCGAGGAGGCTAGGAGGGGAACCCATTTAGCAAAGCCGTTACGTACTCCTCCATCAGAGCTCCAAAAGAGGGAGGAGATGATAGACAGAGGGAATGACAGATAGAAGGAGAGAGAGCGACAGGAAAGACAGAGAGGGAACAGTTAGATAACAGAACGAGAGAGATGAGGAAGCTGCTTCACCCCCGCCCCTCTCCCCATCATTGTACACAAACCCCGCTCACATCCCTCACACACACGTCCTCTCTGTCTCCCTGTCTATCTCACCATGTCAGCAAAATGATTCTTTTTAATTTATTACACATTCCACGTGTTAAGCGTGCAATCCTCCCGGGTGCAATTTTCAACAAACTATAAACAAATCTTTGTTTGTCCCCTGGCAGAGAGCGTGGTTAGAAGGATAATAGTCACCTCTGAGAGGAACAGGCTGGAACAATGGAAAGGGTGGGAACTCTAAACGGCTTTTTGTAGCACCATGCCGCAGTGCAAGACTGAACACTGCTTCAGAGGAATAGATAGAGAAAGAGTCAGAGAGAGAGGGAGAGAGAGAGAGAGAGAGAGAGAGAGGGAGAGAGAGAGAAAGAGAATGAAAGCGTGAGAGACACGTAAAACAAACAGCTTGCTGGGGAGACGGACTCTGCTGGGGGAGACTGACTCTGATGGGGGAGACTGACTCTGCTGGGGGCGACTGACTCTGCTGGGGGCGACTGACTCTGCTGGGTCGACTGACTCTGCTTGGGTGACTGACTATGCTGGGGTGCGACTGACTCTGCTGGGGGCGACTGTCTCTGCTGGGGGCGACTGACTCTGCTGGGGCGACTGACTCTGCTGGGGGCGACTGACTCTGCTGGGGGCGAATGACTCTGCTGGGGGCGACTGACTCTGCTGGGGACGACTGACTCTGCTGGGGGTGACTGACACTGCTGGGGGCGACGGACTCTGCTTGGGTGACTGACTCTGCTGGGGATGACTGACTCTGCTGGGGGCGATTGACACTGCTGGGGGCGACTGACTCTGCTGGGGGCGACTGACTCTGCTGGGGGCAACTGACTCTGCTGGGGCGATTGACTCTGCTGGGGGCGACTGACTCTGCTGGGGGCGACTGACTCTGCTTGGGCGACTGACTCTGCTGGGGGCGACTGACTCTGCTGGGGGCGACTGACTCTGCTTGGGCGACTGACTCTGCTGGGGCGACTGACTCTGCTGGGAGAAACTGACTCTGCTGGGGGCGACTGACTCTGCTGGGGACGACTGACTCTGCTGGGGGCGACTGACTCTGCTGGGGGCGACTGACTCTGCTGGGGCGACTGACTCTGCTGGGGGCGACTGACTCTGCTGGGGGCGACTGACTCTGCTGGGGGCGACTGACTCTGCTGGGGCAACTGACTCTGCTGGGGGCGACTGACTCTGCTGGGGCGACTGACTCTGCTGGGGCGACTGACTCTGCTGGGGGCGACTGACTCTGCTGGGGCGACTGACTCTGCTGGGGGCGACTGACTCTGCTTGGGTGACTGACTCTGCTGGGGCGACTGACTCTGCTGGGGGACTGACTCTGCTGACTCTGCTGGGGCGACTGACTCTGCTGGGGGCGACGACTGACTCTGCTTGGGCGACTGACTCTGCTGGGGCGACTGACTCTGCTGGGAGAAACTGACTCTGCTGGGGACGACTGACTCTGCTGGGGACGACTGACTCTGCTGGGGGCGACTGACTCTGCTGGGGCGACTGACTCTGCTTGGGCGACTGACTCTGCTGGGGGCGACTGACTCTGCTGGGGGCGAATGACTCTGCTGGGGGCGACTGACTCTGCTGGGGCAACTGACTCTGCTGGGGGCGACTGACTCTGCTGGGGGCGACTGACTCTGCTGGGGGCGACTGACTCTGCTGGGGCGACTGACTCTGCTGGGGGCAACTGACTCTGCTGGGGCAACTGACTCTGCTGGGGGCGACTGACTCTGCTGGGGGCGACTGACTCTGCTGGGGGCGACTGACTCTGCTGGGGGCGACTGACTCTGCTGGGGGCGACTGACTCTGCTGGGGGCGCTTGGGTGACTGACTCTGCTGGGGGCGACTGACTCTGCTTGGGCGACTGACTCTGCTGGGGCGACTGACTCTGCTGGGAGAAACTGACTCTGCTGGGGACGACTGACTCTGCTGGGGACGACTGACTCTGCTGGGGCGACTGACTCTGCTGGGGCGACTGACTCTGCTGGGGCGACTGACTCTGCTGGGGCTGACTCTGACTCTGCTGGGGGCGACTGACTCTGCTGGGGGCGACTGACTCTGCTTGGGCGACTGACTCTGCTGGGGGCAACTGACTCTGCTGGGGGCGACTGACTCTGCTGGGGGCGACTGACTCTGCTGGGGCGACTGACTCTGCTGGGGCGACTGACTCTGCTGGGGCGACTGACTCTGCTGGGGCGACTGACTCTGCTGGGGGCGACGGACTCTGCTTGGGGCGTGACTGACTGGGGCTGCTGGGGACGACTGACTCTGCTGGGGACGACTGACTCTGCTGGGGGCGACTGACTCTGCTGGGGGCTACGGACTCTGCTGGGGGCTACGGACTCTGCTTGGGTGACTGACTCTGCTGGGAGCGACTGACTCTGCTTGGGTGACTGACTCTGCTGGGGGCGACTGACTCTGCTTGGGTGACTGACACTGCTGGGGCGACTGACTCTGCTGGGGGCGACTGACTCGGCTGGGGGCGACTGACTCTGCTGGGGGCGACTGACTCTGCTGGGAGAGACTGACTCTGCTTGGGCGACTGACTGCTGGGGCGATTGACTCTGCTGGGGCGACTAACTCTGCTGGGGCTTCTGACTCTGCTGGGGGGAACGGACTCTGCTTGGGCGACTGACTCTGCTGGGGGCAACTGACTCTGCTGGGGGTGACGGACTCTGCTGGGGGTGACTGACACTGCTGGGGGCGACTGACTCTGCTGGGGCGACTGACTCTGCTGGGGGCGACTGACTCTGCTGGGGCGACTGACTCTGCTGGGGGCGACTGACTCTGCTGGGGGCGACTGACTCTGCTGGGGTGACTGACTCTGCTGGGGGCGAATGACTCTGCTGGGGGCGACTGACTCTGCTGGGGCGAATGACTGCTGGGGCGACTGACTCTGCTGGGGCGAATGACTCTGCTTGGGGCAACTGACTCTGCTGGGGGCGACTGACTCTGCTTGGGCGACTGACTGCTGGGGCGACTGACTCTGCTGGGGCGACTGACTCTGCTGGGGCGACTGACTCTGCTGGGGCGACTGACTCTGCTGGGGGCGACTGACTCTGCTGGGGGCGACTGACTCTGCTGGGGGCAACTGACTCTGCTGGGGGCGACTGACTCTGCTGGGGGCAACTGATTCTGCTGGGGGCGACTAACTCTGCTTGGGCGACTGACTGCTGGGGCGACTGACTCTGCTGGGGGCGACTGACTCTGCTGGGGCGACTGACTCTGCTGGGGACAACTGACTCTGCTGGGGACGACTGACTCTGCTGGGGGCGACTGACTCTGCTGGGGGCGACTGACTCTGCTGGGGCGACTGACTCTGCTGGGGGCAACTGACTCTGCTGGGGCAACTGACTCTGCTGGGGGCTGGGGGCGACTGACTCTGCTGGGGGCGACTGACTCTGCTGGGGGCGACTGACTCTGCTGGGGCGACTGACTCTGCTGGGGCGACTGACTCTGCTGGGGGCGACTGACTCTGCTTGGGCGACTGACTCTGCTGGGGCGACTGACTCTGCTGGGAGAAACTGACTCTGCTGGGGACGACTGACTCTGCTGGGGACGACTGACTCTGCTGGAGGCGACTGACTCTTCTGGGGCGACTGACTCTGCTTGGGCGACTGACTCTGCTGGGGCTTCTGACTCTGCTGGGGGGAACGGAATCTGCTTTGGCGACTGACTCTGCTGAGGGCAACTGACTCTGCTGGGGGCGACTGACTCTGCTGGGGCGACTGACTCTGCTGGGGCGACTGACTCTGCTGGGGCGACTGACTCTGCTGGGGCGACTGACTCGGCTGGGGTGACTGACTCTGCTGGGGGCGACGGACTCTGCTTGGGTGACTGACTCTGCTGGGGACGACTGACTCTGCTGGGGGCGACTGACTCTGCTGGGGGCGACTGACTCTGCTGGGGGCGACTGACTCTGCTGGGGGCGACTGACTCTGCTGGGGGCGACTGACTCTGCTGGGGGCGACCGACTCTGCTTGGGCGACTGACTCTGCTGGGGCGACTGACTCTGCTGGGAGAAACTGACTCTGCTGGGGACGACTGACTCTGCTGGGGACGACTGACTCTGCTGGAGGCGACTGACTCTTCTGGGGCGACTGACTCTGCTTGGGCGACTGACTCTGCTGGGGCTTCTGACTCTGCTGGGGGGAACGGAATCTGCTTGGGCGACTGACTCTGCTGGGGGCAACTGACTCTGCTGGGGGCGACTGACTCTGCTGGGGCGACTGACTCTGCTGGGGCGACTGACTCTGCTGGGGCGACTGACTCTGCTGGGGCGACTGACTCTGCTGGGGCGACTGACTCTGCTGGGGGCGACTGACTCTGCTTGGGTGACTGACTCTGCTGGGGGCGACTGACTCTGCTGGGGGCGACTGACTCTGCTGGGGGCTGACTGCTGGGGCGACTGACTCTGCTGGGGTGACTGACTCTGCTGGGGGCGACGGACTCTGCTTGGGTGACTGACTCTGCTGGGGGCGACTGACTCTGCTTGGGTGACTGACTCTGCTGGGGGCGACTGACTCTGCTGGGGTGACTGACACTGCTGGGGCGACTGACTCTGCTGGGGGCGACTGACTCTGCTGGGGGCGACTGACTCTGCTGGGGCGACTGACTCTGCTGGGGGTGACTGACTCTGCTTGGGAGACTGACTGCTGGGGCGATTGACACTGCTGAGGGCGACTGACTCTGCTGGGGCTTCTGACTCTGCTGGGGGAAAGGACTCTGCTTGGGCGACTGACTCTGCTGGGGGGAACTGACTCTGCTGGGGCGACTGACTCTGCTGGGGGTGACTGACACTGCTGGGGGCGACTGACTCTGCTGGGGCGACTGACTCTGCTGGGGGCGACTGACTCTGCTGGGGCGACTGACTCTGCTGGGGGCGACTGACTCTGCTGGGGGCGACTGACTCTGCTTGGGCGACTGACTGCTGGGGCGACTGACTCTGCTGGGGTGACTGACTCTGCTGGGGCGACTGACTCTGCTGGGGGCGACTGACTCTGCTTGGGCGACTGACTGCTGGGGCGACTGACTCTGCTGGGGCGACTGACTCTGCTGGGGATGACTGACTCTGCTTGGGGCAACTGACTCTGCTGGGGGCGACTGACTCTGCTTGGGCGACTGACTGCTGGGGCGACTGACTCTGCTGGGGCGACTGACTCTGCTGGGGGAGACTGACTCTGCTGGGGGCGACTGACTCTGCTGGGGGCGACTGACTCTGCTGGGGGCGACTGACTCTGCTTGGGCGACTGACTGCTGGGGCGATTGACTCTGCTGGGGGCGACTGACTCTGCTGGGGCGACTGACTCTGCTTGGGGCAACTGACTCTGCTGGGGCGACTGACTCTGCTGGGGACAACTGACTCTGCTGGGGACGACTGACTCTGCTGGGGCGACTGACTCTGCTTGGGCGACTGACTCTGCTGGGGGCGACTGACTCTGCTGGGGGCGACTGACTCTGCTTGGGCGACTGACTGCTGGGGCGATTGACTCTGCTGGGGGCGACTGACTCTGCTGGGGCGACTGACTCTGCTGGGGCTTCTGACTCTGCTGGGGGGAACGGACTCTGCTTGGGCGACTGACTCTGCTGGGGGCAACTGACTCTGCTGGGGCGACTGACTCTGCTGGGGGCGACTGACTCTGCTGGGGGCGACTGACTCTGCTGGGGGTGACTGACTCTGCTGGGGGCGACTGACTCTGCTGGGGCGACTGACTCTGCTGGGGGCGACTGACTCTGCTGGGGGCGACTGACTCTGCTGGGGGCGACTGACTCTGCTGGGGGCGACTGACTCTGCTGGGGCGACTGACTGCTGGGGGTGACGACTCTGACTCTGCTGGGGCGAGTGACTCTGCTGGGGCGACTGACTCTGCTGGGGGTGACTGGGGGGGCGACTGACTCTGCTGGGGGCGACTGCTGGGGGCGACTCTGCTGGGGCGACTGACTCTGCTGGGGCGACTGACTCTGCTGGGGGCGACTAACTCTGTTTGGGCGACTGACTCTGCTGGGGCGACTGACTCTGCTGGGGGCGACTAACTCTGCTGGGGGCGACTGACTCTGCTTGGGCGACTGACTGCTGGGGCGATTGACTCTGCTGGGGGCGACTGACTCTGCTGGGGCGACTAACTCTGCTGGGGCTTCTGACTCTGCTGGGGGGAACGGACTCTGCTGGGGCGACTGACTCTGCTGGGGGCAACTGACTCTGCTGGGGGCAACTGACTCTGCTGGGGCGACTGACTCTGCTGGGGCGACTGACTCTTCTGGGGGCGACTGACTCTGCTGGTTGCGACTGACTCTGCATGGGTGACTGACTACTGGGGTGACTGACTCTGCTGGGGGCGACGGACTCTGCTTGGGTGACTGACTCTGCTGGGGGCGACTGACTCTGCTGGGGCGACTGACTCTGCTGGGGCGACTGACTCTGCTGGGGGCGACTGACTCTGCTGGGGGTGACTGACTCTGCTGGGGGCCTCTGCTGGGGCGACTGACTGCTGACTGACTCTGCTGGGTGACTGACTCTGCTGGGGGTGACGGACTCTGCTTGGGTGACTGACTCTGCTGGGGTGACTGACTCTGCTTGGGTGACTGACTCTGCTGGGGGCAACTGACTCTGCTTGGGTGACTGACACTGCTGGGGCGACTGACTCTGCTGGGGGCGACTGACTCGGCTGGGGGCAACTGACTCTGCTGGGGCCGACTGACTCTGCTGGGGGCGACTGACTCTGCTTGGGCGACTGACTGCTGGGGCGATTGACTCTGCTGGGAGCGACTGACTCTGCTGGGGGTGACGGACTCTGCTTGGGTGACTGACTCTGCTGGGGTGACTGACTCTGCTTGGGTGACTGACTCTGCTGGGGGCGACTGACTCTGCTGGGGGCGACTGACTTGCTGAGGGCGACTGACTCTGCTTGGGCGACTGACTCTGCTGGGGGCGACTGACTCTGCTTGGGCGACTGACTCTGCTTGGGTGACTGACTCTGCCTGGGGCGACTGACTCTGCTTGGGTGACTGACTCTGCTGGGGGCGACTGACTCTGCTTGGGCGACTGACTGCTGGGGCGATTGACTCTGCTGGGGGCGACTGACTCTGCTGGGGCGACTAACTCTGCTGGGGCGACTAACTCTGCTGGGGCGACTGACTCTGCTGGGAGCGACTGACTCTGCTGGAGGCGACTGACTCTGCTGGGGGCGACTGACTCTGCTGGGGCGACTGCTGGGGGCTGGGGCGACTCTGCTTGGGCGACTGACTCTGCTGGGGGAACGCCTCTGACTCTGCTTGGGCGACTGACTCTGCTGGGGCGACTGACTCTGCTGGGGGGCGACTGACTCTGCTGGAGGCGACTGACTCAGCTGGGGCGACTCTGCTGGGGGCGACTCTGCTGGGGCGACTGACTCTGCTGGGGGCGACTGACTCTGCTGGGCTGCTCTGGGGCGACTGACTCTGCTGGGGCGACTAACTCTGCTTGGGCGACTGACTCTGCTGGGGGGACTGACTCTGCTGGGGCGACTGACTCTGCTGGGGCGACTGACTCTGCTGGGGCGACTGACTCTGCTGGGGCGACTAACTCTGCTTGGGCGACTGACTCTGCTGGGGGGAACGGACTCTGCTTGGGCGACTGACTCTGCTGGGGCGACTGACTCTGCTGGGGGCGACTGACTCTGCTGGTGGCGACTGACTCTGCTGGTGGCGACTGACTCTGCTGGGGGCGACTGACTCTGCTGGAGGCGACTGACTCTGCTGAGGGCGACTGACTTGCTGAGGGCGACTGACTCTGCTTGGGCGACTGACTCTGCTGGGGGCGACTGACTCTGCTGGGGGCGACTGACTCTGCTGGGGGCAACTTTAGTCTTTTATCCAGGCCCTTTGCCAGTCCTCACAACCATTTATTCCTCTCTCCCTGTGGGTACCAGGGCCTGTTGTGACACAGTCTCACATACTAGAGGTCTGGAGACTGAGAAATCGCTCCGTTTTGTACATCACATTTGGCTCCCGAAACGAACCGAAAATTCAGTCACCAACAACGTCAAACTTTTTCCGAATTAACTCCATAACATCGACCGAAACATGGCAAACGTTGTTTGGAATCAATCCTCAAGGTGTTTTTTTTACATATCTCTTCATTGACATATCGTTCGTGGAAGCCTTCTTTCTTCTCTGAATTCCATGGAAAAATACTTGCAGCTGAGGTTTGCGCACCAATTTCGGCGCAGGACACCGGGCGGACACCTGGTAAATGTGGTCTCTTATGGTCAATCTTCCAATGATATGCTTACAAATACGTCACAATGCTGCAGACACCTTGGGGAAACGACAGAAAGGGCAGGCTCATTCCTCTCGCATTCACAGCCATATAAGGAGACAATGGAAAACGGAGCCTCAAAAATCCTGCTGATTTCCTCGATGCCTTTTCATCTTGGTTTTGCCTGTAGCTCACGTTCTAGGGCACGCACAGAGAATATCTTTGCAGAAACGTCAGAGTGTTTTCTTTCCAAAGCTATCAATTATATGCATAGTCGAGCATCTTTTTGTGACAAAATATTGCGCTTAAAACAGGCATGTCTTTTTATCCAAAAAATGAAATAGCGCCCCCATAGCATCAAGAGGTTATTAAGACAGGGCTTTAAATCACATAGGACAACAACACGTAGGCATAACACTGGATTTGTCAACTGAAGTTTTTCTCTATGAGCCATATTATTTATGTATATATGACGACAAGAGGAGCAGGCTGCCAGCTGAATAGCATAAGTCATTAAATATGTTGCTCTCTCACAGAACAACTGAATACACTTGTTGCTTTGTATATATGGGACAATTTGGTAGAAGCTTTGAGTCCTGGTCCCACAAATATATTCTCTCTTTATTTACCATCTGGTGGCCTTGGCCTTGGGTCTCTCCAGACTTGACTTACCCCTGTGACCCACCATGCCCACATAGGGTGTCGGTGAGAGTGCCACCAGTCACCAAGACATCCTACTCCTCTCTAACATCCCCAGCACGCCACAGTCCACCCATCACACCCTGCCAACCTCTAACAAACAACACAAAAAAACAAACACATTGAATCTCTAACTGACAGAGTGAAGTACTGTCACCCGTGCCTCACACTAAAAACTGGCATCACACCCTGGGAGTGGCTCCTTCAGCCTTGAACCAGATCCTTCCACAGGGCCTCACAGTGTTACAAATATGGCTTGTTTCTCATTAGCACAGTGCCTAAGATAAGACAGCCAAGAGTGAGTGGATGGGTAGAGGACTCTCACTGAACATGAAGGGGGGTTGATGACACTGTGGTATTGGCCAACTTCTAGAGTGAGTTCTAGTCCCTTTGTCACTTGTCTTGACTTTCAGACTCTGGGACACTTCTGTTACAAACAGGTGTCATCATTATGGTGTGCATATGCTGATATACACAGATACACATCCATGTATCAAGGCGTAATAGTACTGTATGTACACACACACACATACACTGCCTTGCGAAAGTATTCGGCCCCCTTGAACTTTGTGACCTTTTGCCACATTTCAGGCTTCAAACATAAAGATATAAAACTGTATTTTTTTGTGAAGAATCAACAACAAGTGGGACACAATCATGAAGTGGAACGACATTTATTGGATATTTCAAACTTTTTTAACAAACCAAAAACTGAAAAACAGTTTTATATCTTTATGTTTGAAGCCTGAAATGTGGCAAAAGGTCACAAAGTTCAAGGGGGCCGAATACTTTCGCAAGGCACTGTATATATACTGAAGCGCACAAACATTTCTTTTGACCTCAGTATAAGAAGAAAATAGTACAGAAAATATTTTTTATAACTGATAAAAAGAGAGTCCAGAAAATCAATGTATTTCTGACTCCATCTCAAACCTGACTCCCTGAGAGCAGTGCTGGAGAGGATAGGAGTGGGTAATCAGTAACAGAGGGCGTCTCTATGGAGCCAGTCTGGTTTTCATTAGCATGCTGGCCACTGCCTCCTCACATCTCGGTGTGTATTTAAATAGTTCATGGACTAGCCATCCACTCTGCTACTGTAAGTAATGAAGGGGGGCCCGATCCTCAGAAGTTCTATCTTTCAGATCAAGAGGAGTGACTTTGGAATACTGCAATATTCATGAAGTGTTTGGGAACTTTATACCCTCCCTTGTCTTTGAAGTCTCCCAGATTTCATCCACTTCTCCAAAAAAGCCTCTGTCCATTTGCTCGTCAGTAATTAAACACTGGTTATATATATATTTTTTTTTTTCCTGTTGGTTTTCTGTTGGTTTTCTTTAGCATACGGTGGGAGAAACCGGAATGGCTTCATACTGTATGTTAATGCCAGTTGGACTCGGCTCCTCCTGGGGAATCAAGAACGCTGAGACGCCAGGAATACGATCTGTCCAGGGCGACAAGCTCTTCTCCCCCCTCATTCCTTGGTTCCCTCCATCCACCCACTCTGGGAATTCCCCCTACGCCTGACCCAGCCAAGGGTCTCTCCCTTTGGTAGACGCCTGCTAACCGAGGGGCATGCTGCGGGGCGACCGTTCCTCTGTTGAGCTTAACTGTGCATTCTGTGATGATCGATGATGGCCAGGGGAGATAGAAGCGATAGCGCAAGCAGAGGAAGGAGAGAGGAGAGAGGAGAGAAGAAGAGGTAAAGGAGAAGGGTAACACTATCCCCATGCAGGATACAGGCGAGAAGTCTGAACAACTAGCACCAAGCCTGGCCCAGACACAGCAGCAGAGAGCAGAGATCAGCACAGGCAGCAGGACACCTTTGAAGGAAACTATCAAATATTAAGGGGAAGTGGATACCTCCTCTCGGCTGACTAAAGTAATGTGGCTGGGCGCGGATCTGGCCACCTGTAGACCCACCAATAGTGGTGTGAGACATCTCTTTTTTCCCTATAGCACTTGCACTCTCACTCTCTTGTGACCGCCACAACATTGCTTATATTTACAACAGCCGAGCCTAGTAGCCTAGCTGGCTGGCATGAAAATAAACCACGGGGAAAAGCCCCATTTAAGTGCATAGATGACATGTATTTTTCCCACTGACCCTGATACAGGTGCATGATAATGGTCCATTCTAAATCAAAACAAATGTCCCCCATATATTATTTAGTATATGTAAAGACAAGATTAAATCAAGAATAGTCTGATGGGTGACAATATTAGCCTATCACTTGTAAATGATATATTATCACTTGTGAATGATGCCCAGCATTGGAAACAATGCCTTTTTCTTATTATAGTCGCACACCTCATGTTGCCTAGCCGATAGGCCGATATGTTTTAATAAAGTTTGTATCACAACTAGTGGCCAAATAACTTTTTTAAATGAAGCTCATTAATCCGCTTTACAAGGAGTGTAGAGCCTAACTACATACATAAGCAGCGTGTGAGTTTCAAGTTTGGGGAAGATCATTTTCACCATAAAATGCATTTTATAATAAAAGCATTACATTCATAAATACATTTGCGGTCACTTTTGATGATGGTGTTTTAGTCCCCATAGTCCCAGACTATGTTTGGAATATTTATTTCTCACACAGAGTAGGTCAACTTTTGTACTATGGGGATAGTAGTTTGACATAGGCTAGTGCTTTGTTGTTCGTTAGGCCTACTCATCTTGTTGGCTGATGAAAAATACATGTGAACATGTCTTCCAATATCTTCAATATGCACCTTGGAATTGGATAAGGACACGTGCAGTTGAGTCCCGGATGTGTTCGTCTTCACTTGTAGCCAGTGAAAAAGACCCAATCACATGATCGAGCACAAAAGACATGGATTTTATTGGAGTGCATTATGGCCACACAAAGAGGATGCCTCTGTGAAATTCTAGGCATTATCATGCGCTTGTCAAATTGTGAATGAGTGACTGATGTAGTGTGTACTGCCTTCTCAAAAAACTAAGCAGAGCTCATGTCTTTCAACCAACTTTTTTCAAATCATCATTAGAGTCACATCATGCAAACTTACACTGTATCAAAAATCAAAACATATAGCTCAAACCTTTGAAGAACAACTATATTTACATTAATAACTCTAAATTAAGCATATAGGAATATATAACACAGAATAGCCGCATGTGCGCACTTCCTCAAATCGTTTGGAGAAAACATACTTTGTATTTTATTCAGTTTTGTAAAAATTGTATTCTTCGTACTTTAAAATAATACCACGGCATAGCCTGATCAGGACCTAATATAAGGACAAGGTTATTCTGTTCTTCTGAAATAGACTACATTTTCTTCATATCATGCTTCTTTAGATCTAAAATGAATCATGGATTTATTGTGAAGGTGTAGGCTATATTACATGGATTTATTAGACTTTTTAAAATGAATGGAAGCCAGGAGATGCTAAATGTGTTAATGTTAATTAACAGTCTATTACAGTGAGACTGACAGTTATTTGCTTGACAATCACAGGCTGACAAAATGTTGTGACTGCCACAGCCCTACTCAGAGCCACACACAGACCTGTCAGGATAAGTGTAAGCACAACTGTCGGCCCGGGGGGTCAAAGCACAAGTCCTGGACTCTGGTACAGATGTAACCCTCCTAAGATGTAACCCTCCTCTGCTACCATTTCCGACCCCTCTCCCCCATCCTCCTCTTCATCTCCGCTAGTAAAACCAAACCTTAGCAGTAGAGGCTGAATAATAAGATGGGCTTACTTTTGCTCATCCCTGCTTTAGCATTAAAAAAAATCCCCTTTCCTCTTTTAACGGCCTTAAAGCCAATAAGCGGCTTGTTACAGACTTCTTTCTGCTAAAAGAGCAACGACATCGGATGGTGTTTTGATATGCAAATTAAAGATGAACTATTAGTGTTGATGTCAGTACATTTCTATCGCCAACTCACGGTGAAAAGAAGAAATAAGATGTCTTAGATCATTGCTCCTGTATCTATTATACAGTTCACCAGCGCTGTTAAACTAATACATAATCAGCATGGAAGAGGGTGAATCCATACACACATCAAATAATATACACAACAATAGAAACAACTCTTCAATAGACAGGTTGGTTGTTAAGCAACAAAACCGAGTCGTGCTCATCTATGGGGCAAAACAGATGGGGTTGGCTTAGATTGTTGACAACATGCAAACTATATTTTGGTTTGCACAATGAGCACTTGTTGTCTCTCAAATACGTCGTTACAGTTGTTG
The DNA here is from genome assembly GCF_036934945.1 of Oncorhynchus masou masou. Lineage (NCBI taxonomy): Eukaryota > Metazoa > Chordata > Actinopteri > Salmoniformes > Salmonidae > Oncorhynchus > Oncorhynchus masou. The sequence goes on from NC_088213.1 coordinate 29,750,240, forward strand.
GTTAGCTAGCTAGCAATTTTTTTGCCATATTAGCATAGACGTGGCAACAGTCAAAACACCTCAAAACAAGTCATGGTATCAAGAACAAGGTAAAAACCAGTTGAAACGAGTCACCTAGGATTCTCCACATGGCAGCTTATTGTTATTGTTGCAAGCTATCAGGCCATCCAGAATCACAACAACACAAGGACTTGTGCCCCATTGAAGAGTGCACAACTTTTTTGTGACCTTGTCAGCTATGTTAAAACACAGTCCAACTCTGCCATGTGTTCCCCCTCCCCCCAATGTCTTTTCTTTCCTTTGTAAATTTGCTGCAGAATCAACAGGTACACTATGGGAGGAAGAGATACAGAGTTGTTCTATGTCTCATACTAGAGTTAGAATAAAGGATCTCTCTGCACTGTGGACAGCATCTGAAAGAGAATGACAAAAACCCCAGTAGGCAGGCAAGGGAATGCCAGCGTTATCTAATACATTCATCAATATGTCCACTAAACTCCTGACTGCTCTTAACCCTGCAGCTATCTCCCTCTTGCTCTCCCCCTCCTCCCCTTACTGCAGAACAGGCAGCTCAAAGTTAGTGATACTCACCGTGCCAGCCCAGATGGTCAGCCGCACGGTCAAAGCATGTACCACTCAGCTCAAACAGTCTTTGAACAAACCCTTCTCCCCACACCAGATGGCATGCCATGCGTGACACTAATGCCACGGGGGAACCGTGACGGTGTCAGTGTGACAAAGTCCCTAGAGGTGTGTGTGTGTGTGTGTGTGCATATTTTTTTACTTTGAGACTGATAAGGCGACAGAGGAGCCTCGAGGCACGCCAACAGCACATACACACAAGCATGCTCACACACACACTTAAACAAATAAAAAATTACCAGGGGAGCCACATAGCCTTTGTGTGTGTGTGTGTGTGTGTGTGTGTGTGTGTGTGTGTGTGTGTGTGTGTGTGTGTGTGTGCGTGTGCGTGTGCGTGTGCGTGTGCGTGTGCGTGTGCGTGTGCGTGTGCGTGTGTGTGTGTGTGTGTGTACGTTTGCGTATTCTCGGGCAGGCAAGGGTTTTCTCCCGCTGTGCAGTTCCCCTCTCTACCCTCCCGGAAAGTCAAGGGGCTTTCATATCTAGAAAAAATGGAAAACATTGACTGGCTATTCCCTGTGATATTCCTTATTCCTGCTGAAGGCCTCTCTACATTAAAAAACAGTTATGAATCATCCTCAGTGGAGTTCTCTGCTTCAATTAATGCCTCAATTAGATTGGGAACATTAAAGGTAGTAATGATTTCCACTCCTCTGTATTGTAATTTAAGGCGTGCTTACTCTCGCCTGTGAAAGCAGTGCTTGGATTTGAATGTATTAGACTAGATTAATGATGGGCGGATACGGAGTCAGTCTGCTCTGTAGCCCTTACTTATGTGCCAGGCCATGAAGCTCTATCATGTTTCAGCCCAACAGATAATGTGTTTAATTCAATTAGATTCAAGATACTTTATTTATCCCACTAAGGGTAAATATTCTAAGAGAATTGTGGATTGGAATATATAGAACACAATGTTTTATGTATAGAACAAAATGAATTAAAATGTAGATCTTGTGATTGTTTTATCACTGAATAAAAAACATCAAAAGTCTCATTAGGTAACGGTGTCATCAGGCAGATGACTTTCTTCTTCATGACTAATGTACCATATGTTATATTAAAATATGTAAGGACAGTAGACAGTATGTCTGGGTGAGGGTACCCCTTGATCAGCTCCATCACCTCTAGTCTCCTGTGTGTCCCTCCCCCTGCAGCTCCCCTCTCTAGCTACCTGAGCTCAGGGGTGGGATCATAACGATCGCTGGAGGAGAAAGCGATCTGTCCCCCATCGATCCAGACTGTCAGCACGGACTGGACGTCTACCCCGGCACTATCGCTAACGCTATGGTGGCCAGGCTGGGTAACAGCAGTGACCGCAGGCTTGCGTGCCTGGTCACCTCTAATCAAACGCCCACTCCTGATGAGGCAGGGGCATCTAGAGGGTCACCTCGAGAGTCAGTCCTAACTTTGGTGAAATGAACAGAAGAGGGATGACAGATGGCTTATGTTGTATTAATAGGTGAAATCAATGATGACCTTATTTTTAGTAAAGGAGCGTGGGTAATTGGAAGTCCCGGACCACGTTGAGGATTACAATGTTTATCCTTGCATAATCCCGATAAACATTAAGACATGACGAGCAACATGCTGATGAGCTTCAGGCAGGAGCAATCAATCACAAAGTGAGATAAATAGCCCCTTTGGCATTCCTGCCAAATGAAGGAAGGTTAAAGTTAACAGCTCTAGTGCCAGTGGCTCTCTCTCTCTGACGCTGTTAGTCTGTGGTTTTAAGTCCTGCACTCAGGTACACTGAACATTATGAAATGAGTCAACACGTCCTAAATAGTTGGAGGGTATGACGGGGAGCCAAATGCGAGATATTACCAGCAACAAAGAACCACAAATAGTGCCGTTACACCGCCATCATTTCTCAATCGTTTTTGACTAAGTTTGGAGCTTTAATTTAAAGTTGACCCTTTTTTTGTTGTTGTTGTTGTTATTAAAAAAAACAATTAATTCTCTCCATAACTTGCAGTCGACAGTCAACTCTGTAAACATTTATCACATACACCAGGCCCGTTTCTTTTGAGTTACAGGGGGCCATTTTGCCGGACTGCACATTTGCCTATTCACACAGGGAAATGGGCAGAAACTCCTCAAGCAGAACATATTCAGGAGGAGCGTTTCTGAGGACTTCATGTTTGCAAATGACTTGCAGGTACATACATAAACCCCTCTACCTGCGTGTGATAAAGGGACTTGTTGAAACCCAGACAAGCGAGTCTGCTTCTTAGCGACTCAAACCAGCCGCTGAGCAGTATAGCGGAGGAGACGGGTGTGGGGGGCGGAAAGGAAGGGGGAGGGGAGAGGTGGGAGACAGACGCACGTTCATTCCCCGTCCGTGCGTCTCAGTGATAAGGAGACATTGGGAGCTTGTTTACATGCGGCAATGGGAAAACAAATTGAAAATTCCTGCCGGGACGCCGATGCATATCAAAACAGGATTATTTTCTAAATAATCGCCCATGCCACAAACTGTCACCAGCTAATCTACACTTTGTTAGAATTCAAATTACTTTCCCATGTTTACATTGGCATTACGGCAAGGGCAGGGGCCCAGCCACTCTGAGGGGGCCTATTTGCACATGAGGAGTAATAAAACACAGATAAAATAAAATAAAACTTCCAATAACTATTCCTGAAGGGAGAGAATGCAAAGGCCCTGTCGTCTGAATGGGAATATTGAATAGGGAGGGCCTTCACAATAATAGTGGTAGAGAGTCCCCGTGAAGCAGGAGACAGCAGACAGATGGTGGTAAGATTTGATGGCTTCCTCTGAGGAGGTGAGACGAGCCCAGTTGGGCTGAGCTTAGTTGAATCTGACAGGGCTGGGCTGTGCTGTAATGAGCTGAGGTGAACTAGATCTGGGCTAGATCAAGGTGGAACTGTTTAAGCAAGTCTGGTCAGATCTGAGTGAGGCGTTGCAGAGGTTTGCATTGTGTTTGCATTGTGTCAGGAGGAGTAGAGGCTTCTCTTGTCTCTGGATCAGGTTGCCAGTGTTTATCACTTGGAGCTGTACTGTGCTGCACTGGCACTGAGGCCAGACACATTATCCCTTTTCGAGGCCTGTCAGTCATCACGGGCCGGGCCGTCTCACACCCAGCTGCAGCCGCAGCTCCACACAGAGAGTAGCAGTCTGCAGGCCTCAGCACTGGAGGGAGCCATGGAAAAACACACAGCTTCTATCCCTCCTCTCCAACGGATCAATGGGGCTTGTCTTTAAGTGAGAACGGAAGTGCAAATCTGGTGTGAGACAGTTCTCACGTAACACAAGCCCTGTTACTGAGTCAATGTCCCTGTCCCTGAGAGGAGGGGGACTTAACTCTTTTATCATTACTAAATAGGTAAGAACACAGATGCATTGCGGATGCATGGCCCTAAAAGACTGTAATTTGAATCGCACTTCACATTAAAATGATTCTGTGATTGTTGTAATCATTTTAACATTTCATACTCAATCAAAATGAGCTACCTTCCTTAGATATGAAATGTTGAGTTGAATGCCCACTAACATCTAGTGCATGCAGTCATGCATGTAATAAATTATATTGAGGGAGTTGAGTTTGTACGTGTCTACACCTGCAGGTCCTGTAACAGCCTCACTGTGCATGTGCTAACTAGTTCCATGTTTCAAGTTGATATCTAGTGTCAGACATAATCTATGGAGTATTTTCATCATCTCTTGTGAGCATATTAAATCAATAAAGCTATAGGCACTCTTGTTTTCCCACAGTGTTTGGTTCAGGTTTAATCATTTCCATAGGATGTTTTCTTACTTTAAATCATGTCTGAATGTTTGAGGTAATTCTTTCCCAGCTCAATCAGTCTGGCCCTACTCAAGGCCTGTCAAACTAGAATTAATTTACAAGTTAGGTCAAAGCACTGTTCTAAGATCATCATCACACCTCAAAGCCATCTCTGTGATTAGTAAAACCCCCAAACTGACTCTAGGTCTGTGTTGAATGTCTGCTGGTATGTTTGTCCCCTAGCTGTGCTGTCATGGAGGCTAGCCTTATAGTTCCTATGGGAATAGGGTATGTGTCTTGTGGTGGAAACCACATTGAGTGACAGACACAGAGGAGACATGCAGATGACATTCCACAGATATGTTCTCTTTACCAGTGGTCACTTTAAAAAGGCCATTCGCTTGTTGTTCTTAGCCATATTCTTAATGGCACTAAAGTTCTCAGTCGAAAGGCTGATACTCGCAGAATTCGCAATCTATTTTACAATCTCCCTCCTCTTCTAAATGCTATTGGGTACAACAAACAACAGTGTCATTTCACAGGGCAATATATTTTAATTGGCTTCCAAAGCAATGCTAAGTGACCCAGGAGCAGTCATTTCACATGTCCAGATCTTAAGGTCGTCCACGGGAAGTGTGGGTTCTACAGACTAGAGACACAGACACTGGAGAGGTTCCCTGTCAGCGCTAGGGCTAGTCTACCGCTCTCTTGGCTGTAACTATGCTCCTGTGTTCCCAGCCCTTGCCTGACGGCAGATGGCTTTGTCGGCCAAGGGAGTGGGGCGAGGGCAGTGGGGGAAGGGAGAGCAGGTTAGATTAGGTTTGACGGGGTAGTGCTTTGAACTGGTGGGTGCATTAGATGATTTATTCTCAAACTCAGCCCATAATGGGACAGTGCATGTTTCTATTAGGGGCTGTGATAGAGGCCATGCTAGTCTCATGAGCTGTACACTCTCTCTCTCTCTCTCTCTCTCTCTCTCTCTCTCTCTCTCTCTCTCTCTCTCTCTCTCTCTCTCTCTCTCTCTCTCTCTCCCACAACAGTGGCTTGTGTTATCATGTCGGTGATGTCATCTATAAAATAGCCTCCAACACTCTACTCAACAAACTGGATGCAGTCTATCACAGTGCCATCCGTTTTGTCACCAAAGCCCCATACACTACCCACCATTGCGACATGTACGCTCTCGTTGGCTGGCCCTCGCTTCATACTCATCGCCAAACCCACTGGCTACAAGTTATCTACAAGTCTCTGCTAGGTATAGCCCCGCCTTATCTCAGCTCACTGGTCACCATAGCAGCACCCACTCGTAGCACGCGCTCCAGCAGGTATATCTCACTGGTCACCCCCAAAGCCAATTCTTCATTTGGTCGTCTTTCCTTCCAGTTCTCTGCTGCCCATGACTAGAACAAATTGCAAAAATCTCTGAAGCTGGAGACTCACATCTCCCTCACTAGCTTTAAGCACCAGCTGTCAGAGCAGCTTACAGATCACTGCACCTGTACATAGCCCATCTGTAAACAGCCCATCTATCTACCTACCTCATCCCCATACTGTTTTTTTTTCTTCTTTTCTCCTTTGCACCCCAGTATCTCTACCTGCACATTCATCTTCTGCCGATCTACCATTCCAGTGTTTAATTGCTATATTGTAATTACTTCGCCACCATGGCCTATTTATTTCCTTAACTTACCTTATTTGCACTCACTGTATATAGACTTTTTGTTTTCTTTTGTTCTACTGTATTATTGCCTGTATGTTTTGTTTATTCCATGTGTAACTCTGTGTTGTTGTATGTGTCAAACTACTTTACTTTACCTTGACCAGGTCGCAGTTGCAAATGAGAAGTTGTTCTCAAATCGCCTACCTTGTTAAATAAAGGTGAAATAAAAAAATACAAAAATCATCAGCTGTGTCTGTGGATGAAAACTGAGTGTGTGATATGTCTGATCCAAATCAGAACCAGATATTAGTCAAACCCAGGTCATCTGGGGATAGCTAACTGCAGGCCGCACTAAGGAACTGCTCTGAGATCAGATATTGGTAGATAGCTCTCACCCTGCAGGGTGTCTGCAAGGTGTCTCTGACTGTTCATCTCACAGTAACAGTAACTGTCTCTTCCAGTAGAGTCATTTCACGAAGCACAAAAGCAACCTGAAAAGTTTCCTTTCTCCCGGAAGTCTAATGCGAGGTGCTGAAGTGAAACCAGGATGCACAGGCAAAACATAAGCTATCAAATACTTATCAAATGAATGTATGGTTGAAATGTAACATGCATATTAACATGGGCACCCTGCTCTCAGCTAATTCAGCTTCCTGTCTCTTTAAATCTTGAGGTCGCCTGTTGTTTCTCTGTTCAGCTGCTGGGCGGTTCTGTGTGGGAGCGTGGTGGTTTAGAGTAGAGCAGAGAGGGAGGAAGGATGACAGAGAACAGACAGTCAAACAGAAAACATGTACGGGCGAAGCAGAGAAGATCAGTGGCACCACAGATGAACTGCACCAAGATGCTCATGATAAGGCTCTAATGTGTGTGAGTGGTAGTACAAGTTGTATAGTATAATGTATGTGACAGCGGATAGATAGGATTCTGGATACATCTGTATATCCAGTGCGGAGTGTGAACAAATAAATACATGTGCACAAAGTAGTCCATCGACAAGGCCAAAATGATGTCCAATAATGTAACATAAGTATATAATGATGCACATACTGTATTCTAATCTGATTCTCATTTTTCACTCCTGCTCTCTCTGTCTCAGTCTCTATCTTTCACATAAACTCTCTCTTACGTACACTCATTCACACAAACATACATCTCTCTCTCCCTCTCTCTCCTATTGAGACATGATAACCGTTAATTATCTGGTAATGTTTCCTTGCTGCCTGTTTCACAGCACCCCTAACCACACCGCTCAGCAGAGCAGAGGCCACGACAGCAGCACATCATTTCCTGTCACTCAGGGGGGATGACTAGGGCTGTTATATATGTTTTTTTTGTAGTGAGAGGTCAAAGGTCAAACATAACGCAACAACTGCCAATGACAGGCATATGCTGCTACAGGGTTGGCACAAGTACTGAAACCACATAGGAAGGACAGTTTGAAAATCATGAATCTTTGGGCTATTGAGATAGACGTGATCCGGGTTCATGGTACGATCAGTGTGCCCATCCGCCTGAGCATAGCAGGAAGGAGAGGCAGAAATAGATTCCTTTTCATTTGCGTTTCCGGGAAGATGCTGCTTATATCGGACACTCACGTCCCCGGGTCAGTCACACTGGCATTGATGTAATAGGAGTATTTACGCTACGATACATTCGCAAAGTCAAACAGTTTTAGGCTACTGTATGAGTAAACCTGACTCTGCTTGAAATGTGTTCCATCTTTATCCGATACAGTAACTGTATAGGCTGGTTTGAAATGGGATCATAACCACTACAGTACATGGATCAGTTGTGATAAGTGTATTTCTGTCACTACCTCCTTTTCTCCTCCAGTGTATGACACACCAGGGCGGATGTGAGTGCAGTGTGTGGGAGCCTGCCTCCGCCCAGTACCCTGCCCTGAACCGTAGTCACTGCCACTAGCCGGCCTCCGCCCAGTACCCTGCCCTGAACCGTAGTCACTGCCACTAGCCGGCCTCCGCCCAGTACCCTGCCCTGAACCGTAGTCACTGCCACTAGCCAGACTCCACCCAGTACCCTGCCCTGAACCGTAGACACTGCCACTAGCTGGACTCCGCCCAGCACCCCGCCCTGAACCGTAGACACTGCCACTAGCCGGCCTCCGCCCAGTACCCCGCCCCAAACCGTAGACACTGCCACTAGCCGGCCTCCGCCCAGTACCCCGCCCTGAACCGTAGACACTGCCACTAGCCGGCCTCCGCCCAGTACCCCGCCCTGAACCGTAGACACTGCCACTAGCCGGCCTCTGCCCAGTACCCTGCCCTGAACCGTAGACACTGCCAATAACCTGCTTTCATCTGTGAAGAGCACAGGGCGCCAGTGGCGATCTGCCAATCTTGGGCTGTAAGCACAACCCCCACCTGTGGACGTTGGGCCCTCATACCACCCTCATGGAGTCTGTTTCAGACCGTTTGAGCAGACACATGCACATTTGTGGCCTGCTGGAGGTCTTTTTGCAGGGCTCTGGCAGTGCTCCTCCTGCTCCTCCTTGCACAACGGCGGAGGTAGCGGTCCTGCTGCTGGGTTGTTGCCCTCCTACGGCCTCCTCCGCATCTCCTGATGTACTGGCCTGTCTCCTGGTAACGCCTCCATGCTCTGGACACTACGCTGACAGACACAGCAAACCTTCTTGCCACAGCTCGCATTGATGTGCAATCCTGGATGAGCTGCACTACCTGAGCCACTTGTGTGGGTTGTAGACTCCGTCTCATGCTACCACTAGAGTGAAAGCACCGGCAGCATTCAAAAGTGACCAAAACATCAGCCAGGAAGCATAGGAACTGAGAAGTGGTCTGTGGTCACCTCCTGCAGAATCACTCCTTTATTGGGGGTGTCTTGCTAATTGCCTATAATTTCCACCTATTGTCTATTCCATTTGCACAACAGCATGTGAAATTTATTGTCAATCAGAGTGGCTTCCTAAGTGGACAGTTTCATTTCACAGAAGTGCAATTGACTTACATTGTGTTGTTTAAGTGTTCCCTTTATTTTTTTGAGCAGTGTATTTATATACAGTGCCTTGCGAAAGTATTCGGCCCCCTTGAACTTTGCGACCCTTTGCCACATTTCAGGCTTCAAACATAAAGATATAAAACTGTATTTTTTTGTGAAGAATCAACAACAAGTGGGACACAATCATGAAGTGGAACGACATTTATTGGATATTTCAAACATTTTTAACTAATCAAAAACTGAAAAATTGGGCGTGCAAAATTATTCAGCCCCTTTACTTTCAGTGCAGCAAACTCTCTCCAGAAGTTCAGTGAGGATCTCTGAATGATCCAATGTTGACCTAAATGACTAATGAGTCCAGTCCCGAGCTGCCCCTCAGTCCCGAGCTGCCCCTCAGTCCCGAGCTGCCCCTCAGTCCCGAGCTGCCTCAGTCCCGAGCTGCCCCTCAGTCACGAGCTGCTCCTCAGTTCAGTGGGGTTCTGGGTGAGGACTATTCGGCCATGGTCGGCGGCGAGGGTGGATCATCCCAGGACGCGAAGGGGAGGAACTATGACATTTATGGAGTGGGGTCCACGTCCCGAACCGGAACCGCCACCATGGACAGACGCCCACCCGGACCCTCCCTATGGTTTTGAGGTGCGTTCGGGAGTCCGCACCTTAGGGGGGGGGGGGGGGGTTCTGTCACGCCTTGGTCTTAGTATTTTGTGTTTTAGTTAATTAGTTGGTCAGGCCAGGGTGTGACATGGGTTTATTGTTGTATTCTTAGTGGGGTTTTTTAGTTATTGGGATTGTGGCTGATTAGGGGTGTGTGTTGCATAGGTTTGGCTGCCTGAGGCGGTTCTCAATCAGAGTCAGGTGATTCTCGTTGTCTCTGATTGGGAACCGTATTTAGGTAGCCTGGGTTTCACTTTGTATTTCGTGGGTGATTGTTCCTGTCTCTGTGTTAGTTTTTCACCAGACAGGCTGTATAGGTTTTTCACGTTCCGTTTGTTGTTTTTGTATTTATTCGTTATTTCATGTATAGTTCCGTTATTTGTTTCATTAAAGAACATGAGTAACCAACACGCTGCATTTTGGTCCGACTTTCTTGCGACAAACGAAGAACGTCGTTACAGGGCCGAATACTTTCGCAAGGCACTGTATATATATTCCTGACACTGACATTGTGTTAAGGTTTTCTTCCGATGAAGGAGTGGAGGACCAAAATGCAGCGTGGTTATTTCGATTCATCTTTAATAAAGATAGGAACGAGCAACACAAAACAATAAACGTACCGTGAAACAACCGAAACAGCCCCATCTGGTGCAAACATACACAGAGACAGGAACAATCACCCACAAAACACTCAAAGAATATGGCTGTGTCACGCCCTGGTCTAAGTATTTTGTGTTTTTCTTCATGTATTGGGTCAGGCCAGGGTGTGGCATGGAGTTTTTGTATTGTGGTGTGTTTTGTCTTAGGGTTTTGGTGTGTATGTATTTGGGATTGTAGCTAGTGGGGTTATCTAGCAAAGTCTATGGCTGTCTGGAGTGGTTCTCAATCAGGGGCAGGTGCTTATCGTTGTGTCTGATTGGGAACCATATTTAGGCAGCCATATTCTTTGAGTTTGCCGTGGGTGATTGTCCTTAGTGTCTTGATGTCCTTGTGCTGTGTTAGTTGACACCAGTTTAGGCTGTTTCGGTTTTCATTTTCGTTTATTTGTTTTGTAGTGTTTTGTATTGATTCATGTTACGTTTGTTTTATTAAACATGGATCATAATAGACACGCTGCAGTTTGGTCCGACTCTCCTTCACCTTATGAAAACCGTGACAGGCTGCCTAAATATGGTTCCCAATCAGAGACAACGATAAACACCTGCCTCTGATTGAGAACCACTCTCGGCAACCATAGACTTACCTCGACAACTCTACAATACCACAATCCCATTACCTACAAAAACCCCAAGACAAAACACACCACATAAATAACCCATGTCACACCCTGGCCTGACCAAAATAATAAAGAAAACACAAACTACTAAGACCAGGGCGTGACACATTGCATGTTCTGATGTCTTAATATATTTGTTTATTTTTTACTTGTATTCTATATTTTTAATTCTATATTTATTTTATATTTATTTTATTTAGTGGGTAGATCAGCTTTACTTTGCATATAGATTGTGGCTTCCATCAATGCAAGTGTCTGCAATTGTTATTTTTGGAAAACTTTTGGATAATGTGTGTGTGTTATTATTGTATTGCTAGATATTAATGTACTGTTGTTGCTAAAAACACTAGCATTTCACTGCACCTGCGATAACACCTGCAGAACTGTGTAGGCGACCAATAAACTTTGATTTGATTAACCTGCTTCCTCTTTTTGGTCGTTCCTCATTTTACATGTATTCACACACACACATTTGATGTTAAACAGAACACACACTCACAACAGTTCTTATTCACACACACATTGGACGTTAAACAGAACACACACTCACAACAGTTCTTATTCACAAACACACTGGACACTAAACGGAACACACACTCACAACTGTTCTTATTTACACACACACTGCATGAGGGGAGGTGCATCCTTGATGTGCGTCACATTATTGGTTTGGCTGATGCCAAAACAACCTGGCATATTTAGACAGCAAATATACGCAAACTCACCCATGCTTTATGCTAAGCTAAGGGGATGCTTAGCTAAGGGGTATGCACGTATTGCAGGTGTCACATAATTTTTAATAACACTGAGTATGTTTTGCAGGTTTTTTGACCCCGTGTAGTGCAAGGTGTGTGTGTGTGTGTGTGTGTGTGTGTGTGTGTGTGTGTGTGTGTGTGTGTGTGTGTGTGTGTGTGTGTGTGTGTGTGTGTGTGTGTGTGTGTGTGTGTGTGTGTGTGTGTGTGTGTGTGTGTATTTGTTGACATTGGCAGCACAGTGGCAGTTAAAGCAAAGGCAGGTGCTGCTGAATTTCGATGTGTGGAGAGGTAATGTAAGTGTGCCAACACACACACACACGCACACACACACACGCACACACACACACACACACACACACGCACGCACACACACACACACACACACACACACACACACACACACACACACACACACACACACACACACACACACACACACACACACACACACCTCTGAGCTTCTATATGACCACCTCCACCACACACACACACACACACACACACACACACACACACACACACACACACACACACACACACACACACACACACACACACACACACACACACACACACACACACACACATACACATACACACACACACACACACACACCTCTGAGCTTCTATATGACCACTTCCACCACACACACACCTTGAAATCCGCTGTTTGTTTATTTAAGAGCTTCAGAGGTGTGTGAGATGGGTGAACGGGAGCGTTAGAGTTGACCTTTGTTAAGGTTACAAGCAGAGTAAAAACAACTACTTATTTCATATAATTAATCTCATGGTTGATGACCATGTAAATACTGTAAATGTAACTGAGGGAACTGGCTTGACTCTTTACTCTTCACTTGAACACTGCAGTCTCCAGAAGCCCAAGTTATACAGCAATACTGTGACATGTAGAAAAGGGAGTGAGGTTTTGGTTGGCCCATGGATTACTAGAATACAGGGAGCGGGATCGGTCACAACGCTCTCCCGAGGTCCCTGGTGGGCGTGAGGTTCTGATGAAACGACTGATGATTCACATCTTACTGTCAGAAGCGTTTAAGCTCGCTCATCCTCTCCAGAAACAGTGCATGAACACACTGCTCAGTACAGGCCATTGAGTCCTGTGGCCTTCAGTGTTTCAGTTAGGTCAATCTCATTTCATCATGACAGCTGGGTGTGATTCTACTGTGTTTTACTAGTTCTTTGTTAATGTGTCTTTAGTCCCTAGTTTGGCTCATCCATAGCAGACTACAAATGCATTGTAACTTATGACTTTTAAGGAATACATGCACACCTGTGCATGTGCACCTGCATGTGCACACACACGCACACATATTTCAATTTCCCACAGACACACACACACACCATCGCACACATTCAATAATAGCACTCCTTTTTTCTCCACTCTCCTTCTCTCCTCCTCTGTTCCCTGTGTGTCTTTGAGCTACAGATGGTTAAATGTGTGTTCTCACTCAGTGGAATCCCTATGGAAGCAGATGCCCAGGCAGGCTTGTCTGTGAGTGTTCCCATTGTGTCTAAAGCTGTCTGGGGCTGTACATGGCTCTACGTCTCCCTGTACTGGATGGATATCACCATCACCCTGCTCCCATTAACTCATTAGCTGAGAGGATGAGCCGGCTATTATCACTCACCATAGCACTACACTTAACCTGCTAGGGAAGTCAGCCAGCTAGAATTATAATCAAGTAGTGATCAAGGACAATGCATGAATTTGTGTGAAGATGTGTCAAAATATGTGTCATGCATATGCTATGGTGCAAACGACAGACCACATGTTCTCTTTGCTCAAAAAAAATACAAAAATAAAAACATTCTCTGCACAATCCCTACTTTAGAGAGTGCTATTGTGGCCGTTCACACATCCTGTAATATCTGTGATCTTTAGAGCCGAGTGTGTTTTCTCAGCTCCACTAGTGTCCGTCCAAACACAGATATCTTTATCATGTCTTCCGACTGCAGCCCAAAGACCCCTACTGAGAAAACACACACACCAACCCATGTACTGTATCTGTCAGCAACCTGGACACAGGTATGTCTCAGGCTGGAAACAATCATAGTAGAGAGAGTGTGTGTGTGTGCGCGTGCATGTTTTCTTGGAAGTGAGAATAGTTTGGGAATGTAACAGGAAGCTCAAGGTGGTCAACAGAGTTATGGTGCGTGTGTGGGATTTGACAGGAGTTGGTTGTGTGTGTTACATAAGTCACCCTACAATCCATTATGTCAGAAGACGTTGACCCAGATGAGACTGAACTCTCTGGCCCTCAACCCTCCCCAGCCCTCCTCAATCCTCCCAAGTCCTCCTCAACCTTTTCCAGCCATCCTCAATCCTTCACTACCCTCCTCAACTCTCCCAAGCCCCCTCCGGCCCTCCCCAGCAATCATCCACCACTCCAAGCCCTCCCCAGACCTCTCTGGCCCACTGACCAGCCCAAGGCCATGAGGCCTTTGTCTTTTTACAGTCCCCCTGGGCTCATGAATCTCTGACAGGACAGGATACACAGCTTTTAAACTGCCGGCATGTGCCAACACATTGCACTTCGAGATAGAGATACAGTAATTCAAGTCAAGGTGCTTGGTCTTTGATGCCCCTCTAACTGCACCAGAGAAGGCCTTTCCTCACCCACACACACTCTGCACTCAGTCCAGAGATATACACCCTGCACCATGCACTCAGTCCAGAGATATACACCTGCACCATGTAATCAGTCTAGAGACATACAACCTGCACCATGTACTCAGTCCAGAGACATACACTCTGCACCATGTAATCAGTCCAGAGACATACACTCTGCACCATGTAATCAGTCCAGAGACATACACCCTGCACCATGTAATCAGTAATCAGTCCAGAGACATAGACCCTGCACCATGTAATCAGTAATCAGTCCAGAGATATACACCCTGCACCATGTAATCAGTCCAGAGACATACACTCTGCACCATGTAATCAGTCCAGAGACATACACTCTGCACCATGTAATCAGTCCAGAGACATACACTCTGCACCGTGTAATCAGTCCAGAGACATACACTCTGCACCATGTAATCAGTCCAGAGACATACACTCTGCACCATGTAATCAGTCCAGAGACATACACCCTGCACCGTGTAATCAGTAATCAGTCCAGAGACATACAACCTGCACCATGTAATCAGTAATCAGTCCAGAGACATAGAACCTGCACCATGTAATCATTCCAGAGACATACACCCTGCACCATGTAAATAGTCCAGAGACATACACTCTGCACCATGTAATCAGTAATCAGTCCAGAGACATACACTCTGCACCATGTAATCAGTCCAGAGACACACACTCTGCACCATGTAATCAGTCCAGAGACATACACTCTGCACCATGTAATCAGTCCAGAGACATACACTCTGCACCATGTAATCAGTAATCAGTCCAGAGACATACACTCTGCACCATGTAATCAGTCCAGAGACATACACCCTGCACCATGTAATCAGTCCAGAGACATACACTCTGCACCATGTAATCAGTCCAGAGACATACACCCTGCACCATGTAATCAGTAATCAGTCCAGAGACATACACTCTGCACCATGTAATCAGTCCAGAGACATACACTCTGCACCATGTAATCAGTAATCAGTCCAGAGACATACACTCTGCACCATGTAATCAGTAATCAGTCCAGAGACATACACTCTGCACCATGTAATCAGTAATCAGTCCAGAGACATACCCTCTGCACCATGTAATCAGTCCAGAGACATACACTCTGCACCATGTAATCAGTAATCAGTCCAGAGACATACACTCTGCACCATGTAATCAGTCCAGAGACATACACTCTGCACCATGTAATCAGTCCAGAGACACACACTCTGCACCATGTAATCATTAATCAGTCCAGAGACTTACACTCTGCACTATGTAATCAGTCCAGAGACATACACTCTGCACCATGTAATCAGTAATCAGTCCAGAGACATAGACCCTGCACCATGTTATCATTCCAGAGACATACACCCTACACCATGTAATCATTCCAGAGACATACACCCTACACCATGCACTCAGTCCCGAGACACACACCCTGCACCGTGTAATCAGTTCAGAGACATACGAGAGACACTTGATCTTTGATACCAGTCTAACTGCACTGTTCTAGGAGATAACCACAGACCAGAGAAGGCCTTTCCTCACCCACACACACCATGCACTCAGTCCAGTGACACACACTCCGATTCATGTAATCAG
>NC_088213.1:29771188-29773700 GCF_036934945.1 Oncorhynchus masou masou
GGTCGCTAGCTGACGCTACCAGTGATCCTGAGCTATCATCACACAGACTGGCTAATGAGCATTAGCGCTTAGAGACGCACACAGGTGAAAGACAAACACACACGGGGGGAGGAGAAAGGAACCTCCCGAGGATATGCTCTAACTTTCTAATATAAATCCCCTTTTCTTTTCTCCCTCCTTTCTTTTCCCCCTACGGACCATTAGCCAGTATATCCCTCCCTTTATCCCTCCCTCCCCTCCTCCCTCCTTTTCTTTCAGCGCGATGCAATTAACGTCTCTCATCGAATATTGAAGGTATAAAGACAAATGGGTCTTTTTAGCCGATTCTCTTCCGCTAAGACCAGTCCTCCGCTGAGGGATGGCTGAAGGCTTCGACTAAATCAGGAAGCTGAGCTAACTGCACTTAGAGCCAAACAATCACTGATCATTTATTTAGTCCTTCTTATTTATTCTGCCTGGCATGTTGTGTTGCTCTGAGGTGTGATTATAAGGCACTGTGATTAGATGATATTGTCATGTGATTTCCACGCAGCTCGTTATGGGGGAAATGGATTCAAGCTCATCTCCAAAGATGAAGTTTTATTATACCTTAGAAATGCTTAGGATAAAAGTGTCTGCTAAATGGCATGTAGAATGAAGAGGTTTCTTTTAAACATTACTTTATCACATCAGATTTGTTGAAATATGAAATAAAACAAGTTCCTACTATTTCATTTTATTTCATTATTATGACCATATTTTTGTCTGTATTATTCTAAATGCTTTTCTAAGCTTTCTTGTAGTAAAATGAGCCCTAAAGAATATGTGTGGCCCATGTATTTTAAGTACAGTGCCAGGACCAGTATAGAACAGAACATTGTAGCAGTAGTCCTGGGCAGTATTCCTGGTCAGTAGTCCTGGGCAGTATTCCTGGTCAGTAGTCCTGGTCAGTAGTCCTGGTCAGTAGTCCTGGTCAGTAGTCCTGGTCAGTATTCCTGGTCAGTAGTCCTGGGCAGTAGTCCTGGTCAGTAGTCCTGCGGGTGTTGTGGCTGGTGATGACCATTGGCAGGGCAGAGAGAGGGAGCCTGGTCTGGTCTAACCCAGGCCAGCAGACACTCCCAGGACCCAACACTCCCCTCAGCCAACCTGACCCACGGCCAGCCCAGCACTAGCCATAAACCCACTATGCCCTACGGAAGCATAATCAGCCATGATCCTGATTAACACAAGTCTGCTTCAGCCACACATAAACAATGGAGAACACAGACATAAAAAGGAGCACACACATTACAGTCATCCGTTCTCTCACGAGCTTCATACCCAGGCACGGCTCACATCATTTCATTCTATAAATACAAGTACAGCATGGACTTATCAGATCCTGGCATGGCCTCACCCCAGCACATCTGGCCTGTGACACAAGGCTATGGAGACAAGCTATGGGGCAGAGCTTTCACTTTTTTAACCTTTGTTTAACTAGGCAAGTCAGTTAAGAACAAATTCTTACTTACAATAACAGCCTAGGTATAGTGGGTTGTTCAGGGGCAGAACACCAAATTTATACCTTGTCAGCTAGAGGATTCGACCAAACAACCTTTCAGTTACTGGCCCAATGCTCTAACCACTAGGCTACCTGCCACCCCTGAAGCAATTAGGGGAAGGCTATGGAGATGGGCTATGGGGCAGGGCTATGGAAAAAGGCTATGGGGCAAGGTT
Source organism: Oncorhynchus masou masou (assembly GCF_036934945.1). Taxonomy (NCBI): domain Eukaryota; kingdom Metazoa; phylum Chordata; class Actinopteri; order Salmoniformes; family Salmonidae; genus Oncorhynchus; species Oncorhynchus masou. The sequence continues at coordinate 29,772,884 of NC_088213.1, forward strand.
ACGGAGAGGGCTATGGGGCAGGGCTACGGGGAGGGCTATGGGACAGGGCTATGGAAAAAGTCTATGGGGCAGGGCTATGGGGAGGGCTATGGGGCAGGGCTACGGGGAGGGCTATGGGGCAAGGCTACGAGGAGGGCTATGGAGCAGGGCTATGGGAAAAGGCTATGGATACGGGCTATGTGGCAAGGCTACGGGGAGGGCTATGGGGCAGGGCTATGGGGCAGGGCTATGGGGCAGGGCTATGGGAAAAGGCTACGTGGAGGGCTACGGGGAGGGCTATGGGGCAGGGCTATGGGAAAAGGCTATGGATACAGGCTATGGGGCAAGGCTACGGGGAGGGCTATGGAGCAGGGATATGGGAAAAGGCTATGGATACGGGCTATGGGGCAAGGCTACGGGGAGGGCTATGGGGCAGGGCTATGGGGCAGGGCTATGGGGCAAGGCTACGGGGAGGGCTATGGAGCAGGGCTATGGGAAAAGGCTATGGATACGGGCTATGGGGCAAGGCTACGGGGAGGGCTATGGGGCAGGGCTATGGAGCAAGGCTATGGGAAAAGGCTATGGAGACGGGCTATGGGGCATGGCTATGGGAAAAGGCTATGGAGACGGGCTATGGGGCAAGGCTATGGGGCAGGGCTATGGAGCAAGGCTACGGGGAGGGCTATGGGGCAGGGCTATGGAGCAAGGCTACGGGGAGGGCTATGGGGCAGGGCTATGGGGCAAGGCTACGGGGAGGGCTATGGGGCAGGGCTATGGGAAAAGGCTATGGAGACGGGCTATGGGGCAAGGCTACGGGGAGGGCTATGGGGCAGGGCTA